>NW_006284732.1:2118401-2122665 GCF_000327345.1 Myotis davidii | reverse complement strand
TGTGCAGGAGACAACCAATCAATGTGTCTCTCTTATATCGATGCTTCGCTCTCTGTCCCTCTGCCACCCCCCCTTCCTCCCTTCTACTCTCAAAAAATCAATGGAAAAAATATCCTTAGATGAGGAACTTCCCCTGTTCACCTCACCCATATTTTCTCTAAAATGTTGTCCCTCCCTTTGGTCCTCTCTAGGAAGCTCAGTGCTATCTCCTCCCTGTGTTTAATCATTTACAAAAAGCAGGAAGAGTAGAGGGCTTTGGTTTTCAGCTCTTCAAACATTTCCTAAGCAAGAAAATATTAAGGGCCTTGCTATGTGCGTGGAATTAAAATATACAGGAAACAAAATACAATTACTAGTTCAAGAAAGAGACCTTGTTATTAGGTATCTGATTGCCAAAATGTAGCCCATGTTTAAGTACATATTACTTGGAACAAAGAAAGGAACTAAAAAATGGGACATAAAGAAAGTCACGTATTCCCTTCCTTCAGAAGTCCTTTGTCCAACATTGGGCCTGGTGACTTTTATTTAGCCTGTGAGAAGAAATCAAAGCAAATGAGCACATAGTTATTTTTCAACTCTATATGCTGAGTGTGAAGAAGAAAATACTTTCACCAAATGTATCAAGTGATGACATTGAACTTTGTAAAATAGGCATACTTTCTTTAAAATAGTACATTTAGAATTGTTATATACCAGGTCCCATTTTATGTGTACTTGAGAGATTTCTTTAAATACTTTATAAACTAAATAATTATTTTCTGAAGTTTTTTTTTTAAAAAAAAACACAATTCAGCAACTCTTTAAATGGTCAAAAAAAATGAGTTTTGCTCACTGCATGGGAGTGTAAATTATAGAACAACAAAAGCAGATGATTGTATTGAAAGTCAAGGATTGCCTCCATATTTTTGGACATTTCAATGGGAATTTGGGAAGATTAAAAGTGCAATAGTGAATTACATTCTTAATATGGCTGTACCATCCTCATTAAAGTTGTAGGAAATAAAGAGATCATTATGAAGAGAGATCATTGGGAAAAACAGCAACACTTGGCAATACCAGCAATGCCTACATGTTCCTTAAGTACTGGGTTAGAACACTCACCTGCATGGGATGGCATTGTGTTTACTTCCTATTGAAGTTAAAAAGCAAAATCTCCCTTAAAATTATCAGAACGTTTGTGTAGGTTGTCTAGGATGCCCCTATAGAAGTGTAAGAGGCAATAGACGCTCTAATATCAATACCATGAGCAAATTTGATATTACCCATCTGTGAAACAGAACAGAAAAGTCGATGCAAACTTAAAACTGAGTACATTGGTTCAGCTGTGGCAAGCCATCTTAGATAGCTTTACCAAGTAACTTGGACCAATGATTGAGACAGTAGGCCACTAGATTATTTTCAAGTGGGGACATGTCATTTCTGGCTTCTTATATCTAGTTTAAAAGCTTAAGAAGCCCAGTTAACCGAGTGGGCAATTGGCAACTGCCAATTCAATCTTATAGATCTGAAAATTTTTGATTATTGAGTACAAGTGCTGGTCCCCAATGCATAATGAAGAGAATATATATATATCAAACATATATCAAAGGTATGTTTATACTTGGGAGTGTGATAAACACAGTTTATTCTTGTATTATTATTTATTAACTACAGGCCCGGTGCACAACATTCGTGCACTTGGGGACAGGGGCGGCGGGGAAGGAGAGTTCCTCAGCTCAGCCTGTGCCCTTTAGCAGTCTGGGCGCCCTTGGGGGATCTCTGACTGACAGCTTAGGCTCCTGCCACCGCTGCTGCACTTGCCAGCTGTCAGCCCGGTTTGTAGCTGAGTGGCATTCCCCCTGTGGGAGTGCACTGATCACCACGTGGCAGCTCCTGCATGGAGCGTCTGCCCCCTGGTGGTCAGTGTGCATCACAGCCACCGGTCGTTCCTTCATTTGGTCGATTTGCATATTACCCTTTTATTATATAGGATTATTGAATTATTTTTTTCATACAAACAATTGTAAACCTACTTTTGCTTCACCCTGTGTATTTGAAATACATAGTCCCCAACCCAAGTATTGAACCATTGAAAGTATGAATAACCATTTTCATTTAAATAACTAGTTTAGTGATCAACTTTATGATCAGAAAACTTAATGGAGTAATAGGAAAGTATCAGAGAATAACAATAATAACTGCCATTTCCTGAATGCTTTATAAGAGCTAAACATTGTGGGACTTTACATATTTTTTCCTGCATTTAGGCCTCATAATAACCTCTTGATTTATTTTACAAAATGGTAGACTGAGGCTTTAAAAGGTTAGAAAATGTACCTTACATCATATGATGAACATGTATCAAAGCAAAGATTTGCACCCACATTTTTTTTTAAAGTTGATGTCTTTTCAACTAAATCATGTTGCCTCATGCATAGACATTCTATTTAAGGATTTCTTCTGCTGTAGTATATTTACATTTGAGTTTTTCCTTTCTCATCTTGAGGTGGATGTTTTAAAAGGGTTAAAGGCTGTTCATAGGATTTTTTTTTTACATAATATCATCTTCTATTATGTCTACTCTTAAGTAATGATAATGTAAAGTCAGACTATGTTTAAAGAAAATATTGAACATGTTTTGGGTTTAAAGTGCACAATGAATCTGTAATAACTTTCAACATGTGAGTAAGTACTGTTTGGTCCTTGAGTTTTAAGTGTTGACAGCTATCTTTTGAGCAAGATAACAGATTCAATAATGTTTGCCTTCCAACAACTCTAACCATGCCTCAGGAGAAAATAAATCAATGAGAGATATGCCCCTACTCTGTCTGATACAACAGCCAAGGTGGGAGGGAAACTGCAGGATTAGGGAGTGTGTTAGACACATTCCATACTGACTTGTGAGATCTGATTAATAAATTTTCAGGAATTTTGTGAGCCTGCATCTCTGCTTGAGTGGAGCCTCAACCTCCACTTTGTTAAATGCAGCCATTATTCAAAATTAAATTACATTAAAAACAAAGGTGTACCCTGGCTATTTGGCTCAGTGGGTAGAACGTCAGCCTACAGGCTCAAGGGTCCGGGTTGGATCCTGGTCGGGGGCACATGCCTGGGTCACAGTGTTGGTCCCAGTGGGGGGCATTCAGGAGGCAGCCAATTGGTGATTCTCTCTCATCATTGATGTTTCTATCTCTCTCTTCCTCTCCCTTCCTCTCTGAAATCAATAAAAATAAAATTTAAAAAAGATGTGACTTTCTAATTATTTATTACACGTTAGTATCATCTATGGTCTGCAGTTATTTCTACTGTGTCTTTATGATAGAAGTATCACATAATGTTCTGCTACTGCACATCTCCTCCCAACTCTGTGACATCACATAAGTAGTCTGAAATTGGCCGGGGTGGGAGCATTCACACAAACAAATCTGCAAATTCTACATGTCAAGGCTTGATTCATTGTTTTGTTGATTACCTATACAGGGTATGGGGCAAACTACAACCAGTGGGTCGTATTCAGTGTATAGTCTATTTTTGTAAAATTTATTAAAAAACTGTCATGCCCACTTATTTATGGGTTGTCTATAGCTATTTTTGTACAATAGCAGAATTGAGTTGTGGTGAGAGGCCATCTGATTCACAAATCCTAAAATATTTACTATCTTGCCCTTCAAGAAAAATGTTTGCCAATCCCTGATCTAGACTTAAGAAACTGATGAAGAAAATAGCAATAATACAACTTAAACATAAAAGAGAATCATGTATGTGACCATTACATTGTGACTAGCATGAAAACTTTAGAAATAATTTTCCAGGATTCAAAAACTATTAACCAATTCAGCAAAAATATTGCTTGAGTGAGTAAGTGACAAATGAGTGAAGTTCCAATATATGTAGTGCTGAAGTTGACAGACTATTTTTTCTTTTTCTTTCTTTCTTTCTTTCTTTCTTTCTTTCTTTCTTTCTTTCTTTCTTTCTTTCTCTTTCTCTTAGGTCTATTTTTGTGATTTTAAAATTTGACAAATTTTCTTCTTCCCAATCAGTTCAGCACACTGTGGGTTTGGACATGGCTAGCTCTGCCCTGAAAACTCCCCCAGGCCCCTTTGCTCCCCTTTCTGATCTGACCTCTTTCCAGGTTTTGATATTGTGACTTGTCTCCTTCCAAGCTCTCACCTCACCCCTCAACCTCTTGCTCAGCCTGGGCCGGTGGCTTCTCCCTGTAACCAGAATGGATGGTTCCCATGGTCACAGGGCTGATCTTGCCCTGGGACCCACCTGCCCCCAGTCA
>NW_006284732.1:2116130-2116765 GCF_000327345.1 Myotis davidii | reverse complement strand
AGGAAATTTGGACAGATACTTGAAAAAAAAAAAAATGAAACTATATCACCAACTTAAACCATACACAAAAACAAACTCAAAATGGCTATAGGACTTAAATGTAAGATGGGAAACTATAAGAATCCTACAAGACTCCATAGGCAGCAAAATAGCAGACATATGTCGTAGCAATATCTTTACAGACACAGCTCCTAGGGCAATGGAGACTAAGGAGAAAATAAACAAATGGGACTACATCAAAATAAAAAGCTTCTGAACAGCAAAAGAAAGCATCAACAAAACAACAAGAAAGCCACTACATGGGAGAACATATTTGCCAATGATATTTCAGATAAAGGTTTATTCTCCAAAATTTACAGAGAACTCATATAATTTAATAAAAGGAAGAAAAATGATCTAATCAAAAAATGGGCAAAGGTTCTAAATAGACACTTTTCTAAAGAGGACAATCAGAAGGCCGAGAGACATATGAAAACATGCTCAAAGTAACTAATCATCTGAGAGATGCAAATCAAAACAACAATGAGGTACCATCTCACACCTGTCAGACTGGCTATCATCAACAAATCAACAAACGACAAGTGCTGGAGAGGATGTGGAGAAGGAGGAACACTTGTGCACTGCTGGTGGGAATG
>NW_006284732.1:2113159-2115438 GCF_000327345.1 Myotis davidii | reverse complement strand
TGATTGGTGGATATTGTACCATCTTTGCATTCCTGGTCAATAAATCCCACTTGGTCATGGTGCATGAACTTTCTAATGTAATGCTGAATCCGATTTGCTAGGATTTTAGCATCTCTGTTCATTAAGGATATTGGCCTGTAGTTCTCTTTTTTTGTATGGTGTCTTTATCTGGTTTTGGAATTAGGATAATGCTGGCTTTATAGAAAGAACTTGGAAGTATTGCTTCCTCTTGAATTTTTTGGAATAATCTGAGGAGGATAGGTTTTAGTTCTTCTTTGAATACTTGGTAGAACTTCCCTGTAAAGCTGTCTAGACCAGGGCTTTGTTTGCTGGAAGATTTTTTTATCACTACTTCAATTTTTTCAGTAGTTATTGTCCTATTCAGCTTTTTTTATTCTTCCTGATTGAGTATTGGGAGTTTGTATTTTTCTAAGACTATGTCCATTTCATCTTGGTTGTTCATTTTGTTGAAATAGAGTTGTTCATAGTATTTTTACATAATCATTTGTATTTCTGTGGGATCGGTTGTTACTTCACCTCTTTCATGTCTGACTTTGTTTATTTGGGTCCTCTCTCTCTGTTTCTTGGTGAGCCTGCCTATAGGTTAATCAATCTTGCTTCAAAGAACCAGCTCTTGGTTTTGTTGATCTTTTGTATTACTTTTTTGGTCTCTATGTTGTTTATTTCTGCTCTAATTTTTATTATTTCCTTCCTTCTGCTTACGCTGGGCTTTTCTTGTTGCTCTCTTTTTAACTCTTTGAGTTGTAGGGTTAGATAATTTATTCCCATAGTTTCTTGTTTTTTTACTTTTTTTAAAATATGTTTTTATTGATTTCAGAGGGGAAGGGAGAGGGAGAGATAGAAATATCATTGATGATCATTGATTGGCTGCCTACGGCACGCTCCCTACTAGGGATCGAGCCCACAACCCAGCATGTGTCCTTGACTGGAATCAAAACCAGGACCCTTCAGGTGGACGCTCTATTCACTGAGCCATAGGTCATCTATGATATTTATTTCTGATTTTATCTTTATTATTTTTTTCTTTCTGCTTAGTCAGGGCTTTTCTTGTTGCTGTCCTTCTAACTCTTTGAGTTGTAGGGTTACATAAGTTATTACCATAGGTTTTTCTTGTTCTTTTAAGTAGGTCTGTAGAGCTATGAACTTCCCTTTCTGGAATGCTTTCACTGTGTCCTATAGATTTTGGATTGATGATTTTTTATTGTCATTTGTTGCCATGATGCTTTTTATTTTTTCTTTGATCTTTTTGGTAACCCAATCAATGTTTAACAGCATGCTATTTAGCTTCCAGGTGTTTGATTTTTTCATTGTTTTTATTGTAGTTGATTTCTAGTTTTATGCCACTGTGACCTGAGAAGATGCTTGATATGATATCTATCTTCTTGAATTTGAAGAGACTTTGTCTGTGTCCCAATATGTGGTCTATCTTTGAAAATGACCTATGTGCACTTGAGAAAAATGTATATTCTGTGGCTTTGGGGTGAAATTTACTGAATATGTCAATTATTTCCATCTGATCTAGTGAGTCATTTAGGATTGATGTTTCTTTGCTGATTTTTTGTCTAGAGGATTTATCCAGTGGTGTTAGTGGGGTATTAACGTCTCCTACCATGATTGCATAGCTGTCAATCTCTCCCTTGATATCCTCCAGAAGTTTTCTTTTTTTATGTATTTGGGTGCTTTTGTATTGGGTGCCTCTATGTTTACAAGAGTTATATCTTCTTGTTAAATTGCTCCTTTTAGTATTATGAAGTAGCCTTTCTTATCTCTTGTTATGGCCTTCACTTTGAGGTCTAATTTGTCAGATATAAGTATTACTACCCCAGCTTTTTTTTTCATTTCCATTCACCTGAAAAACCTTTTCCCATACCTTTACCATCAGTCTGTGTGAGTCCTTTGTTCTGAGAGGTCTCCTGTAGACAGGAGATATATGGGTCATGTTTTCTTATCCACTCAGCTACCCTATGTCTTTTGTTTGGGGCATTTAATCCATTTATATTTACAGTTATTATTGATAGATACTTCTTTGTCACCATTTTTATTCTTTATGCCTGTTTTCCTTCTTCTCTTCCTATATCTTCTTTTTACAGCAGTCCCTTTAGCATTTCTTGCTTTGTTGGTTTGGTGGTAATAAATTCCTTTAGTCCTTTTTTTTGTCTGTGAACCTCTTGATTTCACCCTCAACTTTGATTGATAGCCTTGCTGGGTACAGTATTCTTAGATTAAGACCCTTGCGTTGCATGATTTTGTATATTTCA
>NW_006284732.1:2081269-2112838 GCF_000327345.1 Myotis davidii | reverse complement strand
GTGCTAAATTCTTTCTCTGACAATTTGCTTGCTTCTATTTCATTTACTTCCTTTTCTGGTGATTCCTCCTTTTCTTTTGTATGGGGCTGTTTCTTTGTCTCTCCATTTTCACTCCTCTCAAGGTGTCTGGTTATGTAGCTCTCGCTTTCTTGCGTTGATGTACAGGCACAAAATACAACACAACAAGACATAACACACAGGGCACCAAACACAAATGTATTCACAATATCAATAACCCTAAATAAAGGTGACCACCAGAGAAAAGAGAATTAGGGGAGAGTAAAGAGTGCGAAAATTATATTGAGAAAAGGAGAAAATGTGAGAAAAGAAAGAGAAGAAAAATGAAGGGGGAAAATATATGTATATGGGGAGAAAACTCCAAAAAACCAACAGCTAACCCAAAATATGCAAATAACAAACACCCAAACAACAAACACCGAGCTGATTCTGAGGAGGCAGAGCTCTCTCTATGTGATCTCTGACTTTTCTGTCCATGGATTGCCTCACCAGCTGTGTTTAATTTGCCAGTTCTGGGTTGATATTGTTTGATTCAGGTGTTCCTTCTATCTGCTCTGTGAGAAGGCACAGGGCCCATCCATGTATTTGGCACCAGTTTGTCTCCGCCTGGACAAACTTTTTAGGCACCTGTGGCCAGAGAGGCTGGAGTTTTGGTGTTTGTGGGTTCGCAGCTGAGGCAGCTGGTCCCTGGGTGATGTGGTTGTAGGGCCCCGGGAGGTATCCGAGGTCTCTCTGGTTGAAGGTGAGGCTGGACTTCTGATCACAGCCACTCTCCTCTTCAAGATGGCGCAGTCTGCAGCAGAGCCGGCCACTTCAGGGGAGATTTCAGCAGAAGTAGAGGCTGCCTGGCCAGGGGAGGCTGGTTCGCCAGTCCCCAACAGCCCTGTGGAATATAGCTGTCCCTCACTCACAAATACAGACACTCCCCACATGTCTACACACTCTCCTTTCACTCTCCCACTCACACACTATCTTGCAGCCTGCTGTCCTGTTGGCCGCCATCTTGGAATTCGACAGAACTTTCATTTTGATAAATATTTGTTTGAGGCTAAGAAATAGCTTAACAGTAGATCACCTATCTGATTTAATGACAATGCATGTATTATGAAAAGAATTAGCTTATTGAGATGCAACTTTGTCAAATCGTGATTGAATTGTAATAATAGGTTGCCTGTGTAAATGAGAGTTTGGCACAAATCCATGAAAGTGTTCTGTGGGAATCAATTGACTATTGTACATCTTATTATTTGTAAATTGTATGCTGCATATTCTTGATATCAATAAAATTAATAATAGACTTACATATATGCATATAAGAAAGTGTTAACACTTACCAGCCCACAGCCAGTCAGGCTCCAACAAGCGTGTACCTGCTGTTTGCCTCGGTGATGTTAGGAAACCGAGTTTGTTGTTAATGATTTCCCCTGAAGACCCAATCAGGCTATTGAACATTGGGTGGTAGACAGTAGTTAATTGAACAGTGGTGAAATTGGATAGTGTCATAGACAAGACCTGATCCCTAAAGAGTCATAAGCATCATGCTCTTCACAGCTGCATCCAACTGAGGGAGCACCTGGTATGATTAACCTAACTTGAGACCAGAGGCCAGGAAAGTGGGGAGTCAGGTGTTGGTACCTGTGTTGATTAGGAAATGAAAAATGCTGTGACAAATAACTCCAGAAGCCAGTGACTCACAGAGTTTTATTTCTTACTCACCTCACAGTCCAATGTGGTTGAGGATTGGAGATTGAAGCTTCACTCAAGTAGTGACCCAGGCTGCTTCCATTGAGTGTCTTCACAATCTCACAGGGTGTCTTGTATTGGGTTGCCAGTAAGGAGCATATGTATGGTGGTTTCAGTGGGTAGTTTTAGGGGATAGGCCTGGAAGGGGCATGTAACACTGCAAGTCCATATCTCATCAGCCAGAATTCAGTTGGCAGGGAAGACCGGAAAAAGGTTGCCTCCTCACATGCAGGAGCAAATGAAATGGGAATTTGTGAGCACATAGTATTACCTCTGCCACAACCCCCTCTTTTTTTTTCTTTGCCTAGAAAGTCCCAATGTCCACAGGACCTTGCCCCTTTTACAGTGCACACTGATAATGATACTTGGTCTTGTTGACTATGTGATAAACTGGAAGTGACTTGGATAAACTGCTTGATAGCCATCCATTGCAGACATGCAGCCTTTTAGATGGCCCCCAGGTTTTCTAGGGTAAGCATGTTGCTGAGAGACTGTGGGAAATCTGAGATATGAGGTCAAAATATGAGCTTACAAGGGCTTTCTGGTTCTTATAGAATTTCTTTTTTACTTTAATTTTACAACATAATCACTCAAAGTACTTGTCCAATCAATGCGTTTAGGTCAGTGGCTTCCTTTATGTTATTGAAATCTCTTGAATTATTTTCAAAACTTTATATTTATGTGAGGAAGGATGTCAGATAAAAAGAAGTATTAGGAGAAATATATAAAGTGTGGAGAATATTAAGACATCCAAGAATAGACACCCTAAAGATCAGAATTCCACTGTTACAACTTCAAATTGCAAAGACAAATGTTCAACAATATGAACGAAGGGTAAGGTGCTTGCCTGTGTGTATTATGTGTCCGTGGGTGTGTAAGTGACTTGCAGAAGTCTATTTCTGGAGCATGGTTCTAGGGACAGCACAGTAGGCATGTGTTCCTGGAACGACGTCAAGCAAACAGGCAGCCTTCCCCTTCCCGACCTGAGTGCCAATAATGACATATATGTGAGGGAGGTGCTCCCACATGCCTCTTCCCATCTGCTTCCTGGGCTTTGAACAGAATGGAAATGCTGAGAAGCATGGCAAAGCCAGAGCCACTGCTGTCAGTTGGCCCCAGGACACCCACCCTCGTGGTTTTTGGCACAACCCCATTCTTATACACTTTGCTGAGAGCAGCAGTCTGGGCCTGTCCACTACAGGAGCTCCACATGCACTAAAGGACTATGTTTGCGTGTTTCTCTCCTTAGTAAAGCAAAGAAGCCCTGAGAAGATAGGTCAGTTGAGAATCCAGAAACTGGAATGTCAAGAATATCTAGCATGCATTGAGTCCCTTGTTTAGTTCCCTGTTTCATAGCCAGGGGAAGGGTCCCACCTGTGGAGTGTTTGCCTGCACTCCTCCCTGGGTCTCTCCTGGCGTAAGCCTGCCATCTGTCACACAGAGTATTCTGGGAGAGGCCTTCCTATTCCTGTAACCTGCAGAGGAATGACAGATGAATGTGGGGGAAGGGCAAGCACACGGCCCCTCTCTGAGTGGGCTTGTGTGACTGCAAGTAAAGCAGAGCTCACCTCGAATGAGCTTTGGATGAGGACACACTCCCAATGTCAAGAAGTGTGTCTTCCCTACTGGGTTTTGGTTTCCCTACTGAATTTCTTCTTTACTTATATTTATTTTTTGGTAAAAGAAGAGAATCCTGCTTAAAAAAAAAAAAAGGAAGGAAGGAAGAAAGAAAGAAAAAAAGAAAGAAAGAAAGAAAAAAGAAAGAAAGAAAGAAAGAGAGAGAGAGAGAAAGAGCAATTGGGAGGATGGATGGGGGAGAATTTGACTACAAAAGAGCAGCACAAGGAAATGTTAGGTGTGAGAGAATTGTTCAGTATCCTGACTGTGATGGTTGCATAATTCTATGCATTTATCAGAATTCACAGAACTCTATGCCAAAAAAGGTGGCATCTGTTATTTATAAAGTATAATGTAAATTTGTAAAGTTTTTCAGATAGTCACTAGCTCTTGTAGTTTCCTTTATGAAAAAGAAAATAATGTAAATTAAAGGAACAAGAAAATATTTATTTAAATTAGCTGAATTGTCCTGTTTCCTCCAACACAGTAGCCCCAGTCACATGTGGTTATAGAGCACTTGCAATGGATAATCAAATTGAGACATGCTTTAAGTGTAAAATACACATCAGATCTCAAAGACTTCAAACAAAAATTGCAAAATAGCTCATTAATAATTTTTATATATCAATTATATGTGGACATGATAATATTTTGGATATATATAATTAAACTAGAGGCCAGGTGCATGAATTCATGCACAGGTGGGGTCTGGCCAACCTGCCCTGATGGGAGCTGATTTGGGGCAGGGCGGACCGAGAGGAGGGGCCACAGGTGGTTGGCCAGCCGGCCCTGCCCCCAATCAGGCTGGTTGACTGGACTCAGTAGGTGTCATAGCAACTGGTCCTTCTGGTCATTCTTGTTGTTCTAGCATTCTGGTCGCTGGCTTTTTATATATACACTAGTATATAATATATGCTATTAAATTTAATATAATTCGTTTATTTTAACTCTCAATGGGACTATGAGGAAATTTAAAATTACTTTGGAGAGTGCTAGCTGACACTGTGTACACAAGGTATCATAGAATTAGCAATTCATTTGGAACTTCTCTTGCTAGTTCACTCCAAACCACCCCAATTTCATACTCATTACCCAGAGCTTTATTCTAAGCCACCAACTATTTCTTCTCTAGGTTCCATTTCTTATTGAGACTTAGGCATAAACTTTAATCAAATGACTCCTGAATTGAAATCTCTTATACAGCATTTATTTAACCAGTGACTCTCTAACCAGGGCCAATGTCATCCCAGGGGACAATATTTGGCAATGTCTGGATACATTTTTAGTTGTCACAACTTGGGGAATGAGGATATTACTGATATCCAGTCTGTAGAGACCAGAGTTGAAGCTAAACACCCTATAGTGCCTAGGACAGTCCCACAACAAAGAACTATCCAACACACCATGTTAATATTTCTGAGATTGAGAAACCCTGATAAACATTTGTCAATCTGCTCATCAATATAACAAATGTTTATTGATAACCTACCTTGTGCAATGCACAAAGCTAAAGTATGCTGTGGAAAATAAAATAGTACTTTATTTACAAAGATAAAGTAGACATGGATCCTGCATTCACTTATTTACAAAGATAAAAAATTAGTTTGAACACAACCAGTAGTTAATAATGTCATAAGAAGAGACAATGGTAAGTGATATGTACAACTATGGATGATTTCTCAACTATATTCTTTGTTTCCAAAGCTGACATGATATTTACACTTGGATATCAGCAAAGCTAAAATTTAACTCATCAACATTTCTGACAGCAAACTATTTTCTAAGCATGTCATTATTTTGTTAACTTATTTGGTTAGAAAATTGGACGGTATCTTTGACCATCTCCTCTAGCTTTTCCATCTCTTATCAAGATTTTTAAAAATTCTTCTAATTTAGTCCACATAAATAATTTTGCTTACTTTTATCCTTTTCCAACTGTGGGTAAGCAATTTTAGAGACATATCAGTGCTTTAAAAAGTATAAATATGTAATATGGTCCCAATATGCAATCTAATGTAGGAGTTTATGTCATCTCTTGAAATGCCAAAAAAATGACTATCATACAGGCTGCACATAGTGGCAAATAAATAATAGACATAAATGTTATCAAAATTCTGAGGAAATATGTCTAATCTAGGCTTCCCATTGCTCTATTAAAATAATTTCCTCTACTTCCTGCTCTAAACCCCTAGTATTATTTTTAGTTTAATTTTTCTCATTGTGATATATCTTCTGCTCAAAATTTTTGATGACTTCTTCTTCCTTAAGGTATAAAATACTCAGCTCCTCTTCTACCTTTATAATTTTTTTAAATTATAGTTTTATTGATTTCAAAGAGGGAGAGATAGATAGAAGCATTAATAATGAGAATCATTGATTGGCTGCCTCCTGCACACCCCCTACTGGGGATCGAGCCTGCAACCCTGGCATGTGCCCTTGACCAGAATTGAACCTGGAACTCTTCAGTCCACAGGCTGATGCTCTATCCACTGAGCCAAACCAGCCAAGGACTCCTCTCCCACCTCTAAAGGCATTCTAAAATTTGACCCAACTCTACCTTCATTTCTCACTCTGCCCAATATGCAAACACCACACCAGCCTGGCGGGCCTATTCACAAGCCCCACCACCATGATTTTGGGAGCTGTCTTCCTCTATTCCTTTGCTAATAACAACTCAAGCCATCGCTCCAAGTCCAGCTCATCTCTTGGTTCTGTCTTCTAAGTTCTGTAGCCAGTTTCTCCAGCCAAGTTCTGTCTAGGATCTCCAGCCAATTCTTTCCCTTCTTTCAATCCCTTTGCACTCATAACAGACACCAACCAACGTTGAACATTCTTAGTCTCTGGAAGTTGCATTCATAATCAACACCATCCAACACTAGACGTTCTCACTCTCTCGGAAGAACGAAGCCATGTTGAAGTGTCTTTTCAATGCCTGGATTCACCTGAAACAGTCCTCAGAAAAGACTGAGTGCCTATGTCATGCTCAAAACCAGAATCATTGAGGTTGTGCCTTTGGAGGAATATTCCTAAGATTCTTCTACGTAGAAAAGAGTATGTAACTGATTCTTTTACCCAAGCAGATCAAATATTCCTTCCACATAAAGGTTGCACTTCAAAGTAATTAACTGAAGGCCGATGCAAGTATTCTCATTTTCAAACTTTTCTAGTACTCCTTTATAAGAATTTCTTTGAGAGCCTGTGGCACATTCCTTTAATATAGTCAAAGATTATAAATTTTAATTCTGCCACGGTGAACTCAGCTTTTAAGTGGCATTTAGAGCCATGTCAGAGAATTATGTTGAGTGAAGCCGGGTAATGTCAGAAATGTTTTTGAAAAAGAGGTGTGGGCAGAAGTCAGAAGCTCACTTTTCCTGTTGATTTTAAACTATGTCTGAAGGTAGTTATAAATAAATGCTGGAGCTCTGATTCCCAGTGGGAGAGCCCTGTCCCGCACTGCAGGCCTCACAGATATAATCGGCAAAAACAAGCTTTCTGTGGGGATCTTTGTCCACCCTGTGTGCTGCTTTGTGCTGCTCCTCACTTCATGCCAACTTCCCTTCACTGATAAAGCACACAAGTAGGTGATTTACAACACCTAGGCGAGGCCTGCTAATCCCAGGGCAGCGCTGATCACTGGCGGAGTGGGGGGAGTTGACAGCGGATGCAGCGCTGTTCAGGTTTTTATTGACAAGTTTGAGGATGCAGTGACCTCTCTGTGAAGCTGAAAGATGGTAAAAGATGGTAATCAAGACCCCAGAGGCAGAATGAACATTGCTATTAAAGGGAAGCTACCTCTTCTGGAAAAAATGAGACTTAATGAATCAATCAGTGTGTGTGTGTGTTGGAGGGTAGGGCAGAAAGACGCAGATAAACTGAATACTATAGGTACCAACATTTAGACTTTTATCACTCCATCTATTCAGCACCCATTTGTCAAGCTCCCATCACCGCTGGCTGCTTTGGTGTCTAATAACAAATTGAATTTTAGGTCCTACTTGGCATCCCAATCTTTCTTGAGCACTGTCCAACCTTATAATCTGGTGCATAGGTCTCACGCAGAGGGAGAACGTGCTGTATTGTGTAGATGTTTCTTATCACACATGGTTTCTTTTAATCCTCACAGACCGTCTGAGGTAAATATAATTGTCCTCATTTCCACAAAACGGGGAAAGTAATCTTGGATACTTTAAGGATCTTGATCGAGATCAGGCATATAGTAGGTTTTCAGTGGAATAGAAAATAGTACCTTCTAGAAGTGTGTGTGAGTCTTCCTGAAAAAGCTGCTGATGTAGTCTTAGCCAAGTTATATCGTTCTGCTGAGTCATCTTCAAAATGATGACCTGCTTTAATGGACTGCCGGGGTTCAGAGCTCCTTTGAACTGGGGGCTCTGTTCAGCCTCCTGAACACAATTGGTGTGTCCAGGGATCCTTGCTTGCTTCCTAAGCTCTGGACGAGAGAGAACAATGCAGTCAATTTTATATTCTGCCGCTTTTCTCTGCTTAGTCATGCCACTAGGCACCTTGTTGTGTGAGAGGCACCATTTTCAGAATGCATGGGAATAGGCTTATTTTTCTCTACAATTTATCAAGCATTTTTACATGTAACATCTAATTTTATTTTGCCTTGGCAAAAGCGACCACGCTGAGGCCCAACATGTCCACAGCAGTGATTAATCAAGTTTACTTCTTTTAAATCAATCCTTATCTTTGTTCTAAAGCAGCAGTTTTCAACCGGTGTGCTGCAAGAGTTTTTAAAACAGGCAATACCTGACTATTTAGTCAGGGGCACCGGCCTCTTTTCCCTTAGATTGTCAAATAAAAAATGACAATACTCAACACATCAATAGCCATCTGGTGTGAATGTCCTGTCTTGAATCATAAATACATAGGTCATAGGATAGAGTTGCATCTTACTGGTCATATTGCATATTGAGGTAGCATCTGATTAGTTATGTTGGTACCAGAAATCCTTCTAAACAAGTATAGGCACCTGCTTTTAAAACAAGTCACTTTGGAGCAAAAAGGTTAGGTAATTACCATTTTATTCTTATTTTTTGTAAATCAATCAAAATTATTCCTAATTTTTTTTTCCAGCTCAACAAAAAATATATATTTTTTGGTGTGCCACGGAATTTTGGTAATGAGTTTATGTGTGCCATGAGAGGGAAACGTTGGAAATGGCTGCTCTAAAGGACAGGCATGAAAGAGAAATGCCTTTAATAACCTCCTGATAGGGCAAGCACGGGAGTTTAAGCGTGCGGCCCTGCACCCGAGTGTCTGACGGGGAGGCCTGGGAATCTGCATTGCTTTAAAAAGCCGTCCTGTGAATCTTTTATCGACTATTTTTTGTTACGAGTGCCCAGCCAGGGTTTTACGATGGAGGCTGCTGAAATAAACAAGGCCTTCGTGTCTTTCTGGCGCTATTTTCCACGATCTGCAGGATACGACTCACTGGGATCCAGGTGAATATTCTGACGGGCCCCTGAAAGAGCTACTGAAACAAAAGAATGAATGTTAAGTCTGCTTAGAGTGTAGCTGTCCTTCTGAAGCTGCTGTGAGCTCTGATAAGCTCACTTGTAGTCTGAAAAAGGACATTAACATGGATGTTGGGGTTATTTTTATATTCATTCGTTTACTATTTATTTATTTAAAATGAGTTTTTACTGGTTGCAGAGAAAGGAAGGGAGAAGGGGAGAGAGATAGAAACATCAACGATGACAGAGAATCATCGATCAGCTGCCTCCTGTGGATCAAACCCGAACCCAAGCATGTGCCCTGCCTGGCAATGGGACTGTGACCTCCTACAGGGCCACACCACCAGGCGATTTGGGGTTATTTTTAATTAGAATTTTTTTCATTCATTATCCAAAATTAACACAACTAGATTCTTCAGAAAATGGAAGCATTTCGATTTTGAAGGAAAAGTGAAATCCTAGTCACGGAGACACTGACATACTCCATCTTTGCATACCAAGTCATCAATGATATAAAATGTTTACTTACACAAAGTCTCCTATCCCAGCAACTGCAAGTGTGTCTGTAGGACAATCCCAAGTTAAAGTAGGTGACATTGTACCTATCCAGCCTAAAGCAGTGAAGAGGATAGACCCTGACGTGGGCTGGGGTGTCACTGATAATGCGGGTTTTAGTTCCAGCCAGAGCTCCAGTCTTCATCCTTCCCCCGTCTTCCTCATCTTCCCGCCTCTGGCATCACCCAGTGGTCTCCAGTTCCTGCTGCCTTTGTCTGCAACCTTCCCTCCACCGCCCTCACCTAACTTTCTCATTCCCTCAGCTCTTAGCTTAGACACTGCACTTTCTGGAAGCCTTTTCTTACTCCCAAAGTCAGGCCCAGAATCTGCTCTCCTGTGCCATGTATCCCTCTATTTCTTCTGTCCCACTGCTGGTTTGTCTGTGTCCTGGTGAGAGGAATATGTCTGTGGTTGTCTATCACTATATGCTCAGCAGCCGGCAGAGTGCACAGCACACAGTAGGAACTTGGTAAATATTGGTTGAATGAATGAATGAATGAATGACATTCTTAAGCGCAGACTGAGCCTCAAACCTTTTTTGGAAAACCAGCAAGTGGTAACTCAGAACCCAGAGGAGAAATCAACAGACTTCCTTCCATGTGATCACAGTCTCGCAATAAAAGCTCCCTCACATCTGTGATTAATCAGCACACAGAGACGTCTTCTGCTTTCATAACTGAAAAACTGCTGAAACCGTTTGCTGCCATGAGTAGGCTAACTTAGATGTTGCCATGATGTGTCACAGATGGGTTACAGGTGTGGCACCGGTCCCTTCAGTTCAGACTGAAAAGGCATGGGGTAGCAGGATCCCTGCCTAAGGCTGCTGGCCACACAAACCTTAGCCTGGGACAGACGTCTAGGCTGAACAAACTTGCAAGCACTGATGGCCACAACGCTGGCAGATTGGCCTGAACTAGTAATGATTTTTGGCCATTATTGGTTCTTACCTAGATGTGTCCTGAGATGGGAAGTCAAAGGAAGAGCCGTATTTTCAGGCTTCTGCAGAGCTTAGCAGCAGCCCTATCTCCCTGGAGTCCTGGGATTTCTCCAACTTAAAAAAAAAAGAAAAAAGGAAGATGGGAGTGCATGCTATTAATGTCATTATCGTAGTAATAGTAGTAGTAGGGGTATAATAAGAGGTCAACCAGAGAACTTATATGCATTATCCATGGCACAGGCAATAGGGTGGTGAGGGTCTGGGGCGGGGGGAGAGGGTGGGTTAGAAGAGGGGAAAAGAGGAGACATATGTAATACTTTCAACAATAGAGATTTAAAAAACAAATAAACAAAAAAACAATCATACACATACAAAATACTAATTGTAGTAAGTAGTAGGAGTAGTAGTGGCAACAGTAGTAGTAATCATATTTCTAAGGCAAACATTTTAGATGGAGCCCTGGCCTGGTGGCTCAGTTGGTTGAAGTATTGTCCCACACATCAAGAGGTTGTGGGTTCTGTTCCCAGTCAGGGCACATACCTAGGTTGTGTGTTCAATCCCCTGTCGAGCCGCATAGAGGAGGCAACTGATCAATGTTTCTCTCGCTCTCCCCCTTCCTCTCTCTCTAGAGTCAATAAGATCATATCCTTGGGTGAAGATTTAAAAATTTTTAGATGGAATGAAGTGTCTAATCTTATATTTTTCATATGAGGACACCCTTCCCTCCACCCTAGGAGTCAGGGGTCACTAGCTGGAAGCAGCTGCAAACAAGGAATTTCCTTATAAATCTTGGGCTTTATCTTAAAAATCCAGGCAGATTTACTTACCACTCCATTATATCAGTATCATCTCTTTCTCCCCACCCCCTAAATAAAAACTCTGAGTTATAAATATACTCATGGGCATGGGCCAAGTTCATCTTGGGACTTTAAGAATCCCTTGCCCCACCCTCTGACTTCTAAACACCCCCGGTGCTGAGAATTCCTACCTTCCTTACTGTCCAGGGTTCATGAATAAGAGACAAGCCTCACCAGTTCCATGTTAATAGGGAAAATAGTGGGTGGGACGAAAAGACGCAAACAACTGGAATGAAATGATGATTTTTTTTTGTTTGTTTTTTTAAGGGATTAGGAGTCAGAGTTTTCTCCAAGCTGGGAGGACAATGTTCAGGGCATGCAGCTGGACCTCCCAGTTTCTCTCCAGGATCCCAGAACCAGAACGGCTGGGAAGCTTGTCCTGACAGCCTCGCAGTCTGTCAGTGGTCCGTCACTGTTTATCATACTCACATTCAATTACACTGGGCATGTGTTCCCAGTCTAGGAGCTCTGCCCGATATGGTCTCTGACTGCAACTTGGCTGCCTTTAACGAAGGTTTGATCAGTGTTTGATCATTATTTCAGCATCACTTTAGGGGTGGACATCATTGGGGCCTTCTTAGATAATGTGAGGTGTGAGGTTTTCATGAGACCCAAACAGCCCCCCAGGCTCCGTGTTCAGAGGGAGAGCTCTGGAAAAGGCCCTGATAGGGTTGGCACTGACCCCGACTTTCTGAGCTGGCGAATAGCATATTCAAGCTGAATCTTAACTCTCTCAGGGCTGCCCCGATTCTGTGCTGACTCAGCGTTCCTGATGCCTTCCTGCAGGTGGACGAAAGATACCACCAGAGTCTGAGGAAAGACACCAGTTCCACCTCTTTCTATTGTTTCCAGAGAACTGCCCTTACTTGGACAACGAGCTCAGATTGTCATCCATGAAATAAAATGATGGGGTCATATACTCTCTCAGGCATCTCCAGTTTGTGTGTTTCTGGATTTTGAAAATTTCCATTGCACTGTCTGAGAGGCAGGGGTGTGTCATAAACCCATGCGGAAAAGAGAGTCCATAAAATATTTTCATGAGCTGAAGAATCCAGGGAACTAGAAGAATGTCTCAAGTCAATATCCAAACTAGACAAGACTGAAATGTCCACCCCCATCATGCCAGCAAAGAACCAGACTAAAACTCCTGAGGGTTCACTCAGACAGAGCGAGGATGCCTGAAGCCGATGGTGAGAGGTAAGTGTAAAGCAAAACAAAAGGCAGGGCCAGAGGAAAACTTTTGGAGGTGATGGACACGTTGATGATAATGGCTTCACATGTGTATACTTGCCTCCAAAGACATCACAGCTTTGTGTATGTTGATCATACATCAGTAAAGCACTTCAGAAATAAAAAGGTAAGTGGTCCCACCAGCTCCTCATGCTCCGCTCCCCAGAAGACCTACCATGCTCCTTGCAGCATGTTCTTTTCAGGGGAGTCACTTGTCCCGTCTCATTTGGTGGGACCCCAGGAACTAGCTCTCCCCAGAGAATATAAAAATGTTCCCTTCTTCTGGACTCTACAGGGCTTCGCATGGACATGCCCAGTTTGTAATAGTCCTTTCTCTGACGCATGACCTGTGCACCTTGGGTGGGCAAGTCTGGCTTTTTGGTACATTTCATCAATAGGCAGATTTCAAAAGCTCGAAGACTTGCTTAGAGAACACAGCGCTAAACCTTCGACACAGTTTGGCGGTGGGTGGAAGTCAGGTAGTCCCTGCAGGATATGGCCGGACCCTGGCATGCCAGGGATGCAGGGTGGATGCCCGAGTTTTCTCCCAGTAGCTTTGCTTGGTGAGAAATGCATGGTCCCCTGGGGGAGAAGATCCCGTAGTCTAGTTCTTTGCAGCCAGAACAAATAGTAACAAAGGCTGTACTCAGAATGTGAGAGCTGAAAGGGAACTCAAAGTTCACCTCAGTCAACCCCTCATTCTGAGAATGAAGAGAACCAAGGCCCCATGTGACTGAGTGTTTGGTCTCGCTCCCAAGCTAATTAATGCCAGGGCCAGGTGTGCAAAACTGGCATCCAGAAGTCAGACGAGCCCTAATCCAAACCTGGCCGGGTCTCTCCCTAGTTATGTTCCCCTCCATACTGTGCCCCATCTCCCCTGAGCCTCAGATCCCTCATCCAGAAATCAGGAGGGGTCCCTGGTTTTTAGGGTTCCTGCGCGTATGAAATGCATCTACTTTGCTGGGTGCCTTCTACGTTAGGAGGGCATTGTGACTATTTTCCTGCCCTTATCGCAGGTTTAGTCGAAGCGCCATGAAGTCACTGATTTCCTTGTCTCAAACGTGCTCGGGTTGCAGGCTGGTGTTGCATAACCTGCTGGCTGAGGACACAGTCCCCGGAGAGCAGTAGCCAAGTGGCCAGACATGCTGGCGCGGGTGTGGCGTTCCGTCCAGCAGAGGGCAGCAAAGCTCGGGCGCCTCCGCAGCCCGGATGCTAACCGAGCCATGTTCCTCTAAGTGTGGAACGGCTTAAGGAGCTCCGTGCAGCGTGGTCTTTTCAGGGGAAGCATTTTTCCTGTCTCATTTCAGTGGGTACGCAGTGTTTCTTGCAACTGACTGTGCCCCGAATTTTTTTTTCTTTTTAGTGTTTTCCTTTCTTTGGTTCGGTTTTGTTGGAGGGGGTAATTATTCCATTTATTATGCATCTACCTGCCGGTGTACGAGGGGCTGAGCTAGGCACCTAATACTCAGAAACACAGACATTCCCTATTTATCGAGGATGACTTATTCATAGAAGTTTAGTGATGTCTAAAAAGAGAAGGCTCTTTCTAAACCAGGGATAGGACTGGGATGAAGTCCCTTTGAACAAAAACACGTATTAAATGCATGATGCGATTTTAGGCAGGGTTATAAATGCAGGGGGCCAGGAAGCAAGGATATGGCACATCTTTTTCTTCTTCTTCTTCTTTTTTAAAAAGTAATACACGATTTTCCCCCCTCCTCTGAGCAACTGACTTGGGAGGAGGAGGGGCTTGCTAGAACTGTGGGTGGGAATCTGACATCTCTAACTCCCCAGGTGAATCCTGTGCACTTTCAAGTGTAAGCAGCAAAGCCCTGGAGGGCAGCCAGGGGCTGCCTTCAAATATTTGGAGGGCTAATATTTGAAAGAGAGCGTGCATTTGTTTTGCTTTGCTCCAAAAGGCAGATTTGGGTTTAATTTCGTGTAAGCCACAAGAGAAGGAGGTTTCCAAATCCTTAAAGAGGGGGGATTTGATGTTGGACCTTATCCCACACCCCTGTAGCTCCCTACTAGTCACTGGGTGCCTGGAAGCTGGAGGAGCCTCGCTAAAGTACTTCTCCCTCGTCCTCTTTATCTATAAAATGGGGATGTTGCTATCGAAACAACTAAAACGGCTCTTTTTTTATTCAGTGAGATCATTGAAAATGATTTGTACATTTGAAAACACCATATAAATGCCAGTCACAACTATCACCAGGGGTGGGCCAAGCTGGATGAGCTGCCCCTAGTCGTGAGCGCCTCCTCAGGTCTAAGGGACAGTGTGAAAGGAAGCTGGGAAGCATGTTTGGGGCTCTTAAATCCATTATGTCCTGGCCTGCATGGCTCAGTGGTTGAGTGTCAACCTATGAACCAGGAGGTCATGGTTCAATTCCGAGTCAGGGAACATGCCTGGATTGTAGGCTCGATCCCCAGTGTGGGACCTGCAGAAGGCAGCCAATCAATGATTCTCTCTCATCATTGATGTTTTATCTCTAGCTCCCTCTCTCCTCCTCTCTGAAATCAATAAAAACAATTTTTAAGTGAAATCCATTATGGCTGGAGCATGTGTTGTGAGTAGGGACAGTGTGATGAAAAGCTGGAAGGGGAGCCAATGGCAAAACGAGGACTAGAACCCAAAGTTCACTCCTTTCCTATTTATTTTGTCATGAGTAAGACCAGGTCCCCATCCCCGCACCCAATCTCCCACCCTTCAAACTTTTGACTCTTTAGAACTAATGCTTGGTGGCACCTGGTTGGTTAGACGCCTCACAAACAGCCGCAGTGGCTCTCAACCTGTGGGTCGCCTAAGACCATTCTGCATAGCAGATATTTACATTACGATTCATAACAGTGGCAACACGACAGTTATGAAATAGCAACGAAAATCATTTTATGGTTGGATCACAACATGAGGATCTGTATTTAAAGGGCCAGAAGGTTGAGAACCGCTGGCCTACAGCCTTCGAGTTAACTGTAGGTACAGGAGAAAGCAGTCTGTTCACTGTTTCTCGCTGCCTCCGTGTCCGGGCAATTAGGAGCAAGTGCAAACATCACAGGGCAGAGTGAGCACGTCACTGGGCAGTGACCTCTGGAACCCACAGCTGCACTTGTCTTGTCAGCACTGTGCTGTTAAGCAGGAAGGAAACACTGTCCTCTTTGAGCCTGAGGCACCAGACACTGTGGGTCCTCCCCTTGCAGGGCAATAATGGGCACAGGAGCGAGGAGAACACAGTAGGTGTTCCCTAAATGCTGGTGGAATGAATGAGTGAAGGAATGACTGACGATCAGAAAACAACCAACGACTTGTTTTCATCCAACACACCTCCCTCTATACCCCACAGAGCACCCAAAACAAGGACAAAACTTCCCCTAACTTGGAATTAGTTGGTTCTAAGTTAGGCCTCTATCCAACTTGAATGGCGTCTCTCCAACACTGGGACAGTCAGGAAAGGGCATAGTGTACTAGTACAGAAACCCATTCTAGCCAGCTCTGCCCCAGAGAACGCTCATTAGTCTGACATAATGTTTTCTCGTGGTTGTCACCGTCCTCCGTTATTGGACACTCCCTCAAGCTCAGCACCACAATCACTCCATGTTTGGGCTTTGGTTTGTAAGCCATCTAGTATTTTGTTTCCAAGGGTGGAGGGCTGGAGTAGCAGAGGAGCTAAGAAATGTAATATTCCTTAATGAGGGCGGGGGTAGGAGCTTGAACCATCTTTGGTTTACACATTCTGGTCAAAACAACATGGTCGTCTATTTTGATGCCTGTTTTCCCACTCATACTGCTGCTTCCTAACTCACAGCAAGCCTTCCTACCTTCCCTCTCCTCCCCGCCTTTTTCCCTCCTCCCCTCTTCTCTCCTCCCTTCCTTCCTTCACTTTTCCTCCACCCTCCACTCCTGATTTTCTGATTATTTTGTTTTTTAAGCAAGGTGCCATAAAAAGTGGAATTTGGATCCAGCTGTTTGCATATTAGTTCCAGCCTTGCCCCCAGCTAGTTGGCTGACCCTGAGGATGCCACTGGCTCCCGGTGAGCCTCAGTTTCCCCAAGAGTGAACAAAGACCCTGCCAACCTCCCATGATTTCTGGGAGGATACACATGAAAGAGCTTTGAAAAGGTGTCATGCAGATGTTTCCCTCTCCCCCTCTCTCTTTCTTGTTTAATTCCTCTACTGTGGCATTTCATTTGCTTTCGTTAATGTTCTTCTCTTCTCTCTCCTGAAAACTGACATTTTTAAAACTGTTGCTGTTAAAATGAGTACTTGCCTTTTAAACATCTTCAAGTTGCTAAGCAGCGTCTACCTCCCCCTTTTCCTTTTATGCAGCCTGGTTGCCATAGTATCATCTGAGCATGGAAACAAAAAGCAAAGAGCAATCATTTTTCGCTAAATGGGGTTGGGCAGACTGATAAATACACTGCAATGTTTCCTTACAAACCATCCCAAGAAGCGGGGGGAATGCTCTAGAGTACACAACTTTGTTTCTTTAATCAGCTACTACCCGAATTTCCTGCTGGCTTACAGCAGTTCTCACACCTGTAGCTCCCTGCATGTCTTACCAGCCCCAGTGCCACACTTCCACAGCAGCTTGTGAAGGGCTGCTGCTGCTACTCCCTTATTTGTAGTTATTTAGGGCTAAACGCAGACTCAGATCCTTCTCAGATAGTTGCTAAGTATAGAAAATTGAGCTGAATCAGTATTGTGACTAAAGATACTCCTGCCGTAGCAAGTTTGGAGAAGATAATAAATAAACGTCATCAAAGTGACATCAAGGGTGCTCTTTAAAAATGGAAAAGATTCAGACAGATACAAAAATAAAGAACCTTCTTGAAATCTTACATGCGTTTAAGAAATAGAAATCCTGGACTTCTATTCTTCAACTCAAAGCTCACTTGCTTACCGCCGACATAAACTGAAACACAGTGGTAACTGAATTTTTCCCCCGTGGCCCAGGTAACCCGGGATGGTCAGATCTCCCAGCCAGGAAACACAGGTACAGCCTGGCTGGTTGGATTTTTGTTGTTTGTTTGTTTTTATTAATCCTCACTCGAAAATATTTTTCCTTTGATTTTTAGGGAGTGTGGAAGAGAGAGGGAAAGACAGGGAGAAACATTGATGTGAGAGAAACACATCATTTGGTTGCCTCCTGCACCAGCCCAGATCGGAGCCTGGCCTGGGGAAGAGCCTGCAACCAAGGTATGTGCCCTTGACTGGAATCCAACCTGGGACCCTTTGGTCTGCAGACTGGCGCTCTATCCCAGGGGTGGGCAAACTTTTAGACTCGAGGGCCACAATGGGTTCTTAAACTGGATCGGAGGGCCGGAACAAAAGCATGGATGGAGTGTTTGTGTGAACTAATATAAATTCAAAGTAAACATCATTACATAAAAGGGTATAGTCTTTTTTTTCAATAGTTTTATTCATTTCAAACTGGCCAGATCCGGCCTGCGGGCCGAAGTTTGCCCACGGCTGCTCTATCCACTAAGCCAAACTGGCTGAGGCAGCCTGACTGGTTGTTAAAGATTTGCAACATTTCTATAGTGGCTGGTGTTTCCTCAGCTCCCAGCATGTCCCCTTGCTGCCCAATCATCCATGCCTCATTTCCAGGACCCTCTAGGCCCCCCCACAACCCAGCATCTAATTTAAGGCTGGCATGAATAGGGGTCTCTGGGAGCCCAACAGTGAAGCTAGTATCTGTGCTGGTTGGTCAGTGTTCATATAATACTTGTTACATATTTTGAGTAGCAGCTCTTAAAGCAACCCTCAAGTACTCCAAACATTTTTCCAAATAATTAAGTCAATGTTTTCTTGAGGAAGCAAATTTTACTCTTTCAGATTAAGCCATCAGGGAAGTGTGCCGCCTGCTAGGAAAACGTGCCAGTGCTCAGTCTTCTTGGGGAAGACAATGCCTATGACCTTGGTCTTGGGATTGAGATGAACAAGCACTGTGGCTTATACTCTCATGCTTGGCTGCCCAATGACAATGACACACAATTGCTGGGCAACTGATTAAAATAGGAAGTGCATTCCCGGGCCCCACCGCGCTGTGTGTGTTGATGTTAGAGCTGATTGCTGAATTGTAAACACACATGGCTCTGAGAGCTTTGCAGGCAGACAGGCTTGTCTCAGACTCAACCAAACAAATCAACATGCTCCTCAAAGTGGACTGAAACTCCCAGGGCCCTTGCTTCTGTGTTTGACAGCTTTTACTCTTCCTCCACCCAACTGGGAGCACTTCAGGCTTAATAACGTCTTTCCAGAGAAGTCTGAGGATTCAGGGAGGAGCAGAAAGGATTTCCCAGTCTTTGCTTTAGCCAAGCAGAAGCTGCCGGCAGCAGTTCTCAACCTGTAGGTCTCGACCCCTGCAAATACATCCTGCATATCAGATATTTACATTACGATTCATAACAGTAGCAAAATGACAGTTATGAAGTAGCAATGAAAATAATTTTATGGTTGGGGGTCACCACAACATGAGGAACTGTATTAAAGGGTCGTGGCATTAGGAAGGTTGAGAACCACTGAGCTGGAGGCATCTCAGACAGATAGATGCTGTCCATCCAGCGCCTCTCAGAAGAGCTTCTGCGTGTCACTCACCTACTCAACTCAGGGCTTACTGACCCTGGCTCTAGAAAAGCGCTCTGTGATGCTTAAGGAATGTAGTTGAAGCCTATTTTTCTGTAGTTGGACTCCAGCAGCAAAAGTGTAGCTGTTAGAATGCCCTATAAACAAGTCCTTCTGAGTTCCAGATTTCTGGATCTTTCAACTTGTTCCTTTATTTGGAGTCCTTGAGTCAAATGAGAAAGGTTCTCCATGTCTGAGCAGTGCCTACCATGTGATCCTTCCCATATCAACTTTCAGATCCCTTAACAAAGGTGTGTTTTCCAAGAACGCTTTCAAGCTTCTACAAACTTCCAAATAGTCCCTAACTTGACCATGTCCAGAAGGCCAGTGATTGGAGCTTCACAGGGCCTTGGCTGTTTTGCTGGCTAAATTACCTTTGGATTAAGTTCTAGTGGTATGCTGATAAATGTTTCATAACTGTCTCTGGGGGCGGGGGAGGGAAGAGGGAGAAGACCCTGATTGTGACATTGGCCAATTTCTGTGGTGAAAATCCTCTTACCATGGCCAATTTCAAGCCACTAAAACAAAGTCACTGAATGTAGACTGGGGAAAAGATGTGCCCAATAGCCTCTTGTGAGCTGGTATGTATGAGCTGGCTCTAGCACATTACTGATAATCCTTTCTTCAGGGGAATATGACCATTGATCTTTTCTTTATCTTCCTTTCCTTATCTTGTTTCCATCCAACACTTAATCCTGTCAGACACACCAATCCTTTAAGCCAGTGATTTCCAAACTCTTTCTTGGCTGGTCTTTATGTTTATATAAATAAATGAACTACACAAGCGCCAGCCTGACTGAGAGATTGGAGAAAGTTTTAAGCGGTGCCACACTACCCTATAACTATGGGCAACACTAAAAATCACTACTTCCAGTTTTTTTTTCCCCACTTTTTGATGATTTTAAACAGAATTATATGGAAAATATGACATAGTTCTTGACATATTATTGTTTTCTTTAACTTTTTGGAATAGATTGAAATGAGCAATATTTTGGTACACTTGGAACCATTTGAAAACCCATTGATTTCGGCTAGGGGGCGTTCTCAGGAGCTCTATTAATCAGCATCCCAACCATGACCTCATATGAGCTGTAGGACAGGCCAGTGCAATGGGAGCTCTTACTCAATATACCCGGATGCCAAATGTAACTGTTTGTCTGCAGCTCTGAATGTTCTCTGGCTTCAGCTGTCTACCAAAAACTGAGAGCTATGAGTCACACCACTTAACTGGCTTGCAGGTTTTCAGTCCTGCTTTTTTTCTCAGTCAATACCTTCCTCTGTCTCTTGTTTTCTCTTTCTCTCGTTGGGTACTTACAATGTGATTTAGATAGCCCTAAAAGATGCTTTTATATATTTCCCTTCCAGCAGAGTGCTTCCATTTTTATTAATCTGTTTTACATTGTAAATCATAGTTAATGAAGATGCACCATTCCATCTTAATGGACTCATGATTCCATCTGATGAGTTCCTTTCGTTTTAATGGGAGAAATAGGCTTGGAATTTCCTGAGACTTCAACAATCAAGTTATTAATAAAGAAATAATAATTGTAAAGCAGAAAAGGAGCCTATAAAGACAGAAGAGAAATTGCAGGAATGTCCTCTCTACAAGCTCTACAAGTCTCCCTAACTGTCAATGCATTATATAAGATTGAACAGTTCTGTTTCCACTTCTTCCTGGCTTATACTCTGATATCTGAGGACAGTATTAACAGGGACACATCAAGCTAGTGGTGATGGAACCAGCAATCACAGTTTCCCATGCTGCAGGAGGCACACAAGTACTACAAACGCATAAAGGGCTTTAACTTTAAGCCAAAGGTGTGAAGCGCTAATATTTGCAGACATCAAACTAGGTTAGGGCATAGGACGAGGGAACATCCCAAATCATACATGTAGATTATTGTTACTTCCACCTACAGGTAAGGCCTACCTTGCTGGTCTGCCAGGAATAGGGGAGATTAACATGACTTCCATCCCCATCTTCAGTGAGTTGCTGGACCTCTCCACTGAACAGACCCAAAAAAAGAACTTCTCAAGTCCAATTTTTAGTCTGTACCCCATATCTCGATTAGTAGGACCATTCACAAGGTTACCCAGACACAAACCAGGTAGACCTATTTGGCCTCTTTCCTCTCCCTGCTCTCCACTGACTTGTCAAGTCATATCAACTTCTTTTTTAAGGTCTCACATTTTTACCTCTTTCTTTCCAGCCAACACCATTATCCTACTTCAGGTTATTTTAATTTTTGCCTCATCTGGAATAATGTTTTATTCATAAAACACTTTTAATAATATAAGCTGAATGACTGGGTTACTAGAACCTTCCTTCTAACTTGCCTGTCCCCAGGCAATTGTGTTTTCTCTGTCCCATTTATACTCTATATTCTTGTGAAAGTTCTAAAACATATTGTGGATTGTGTCTCTCCAGGAGGTCATTGCACCTGCCATGTTCCCCCTCCTTGGCTTGTCTCTCCCCGTGGGGTCCCATACTCTTCAAGTCATCCTTTAAAGCTCTTTCACAGCACTTGACTGCCTCTGCAGAGTAGAAGACTTTGCTTCCCCAGCATTAATCCCGCCCAATACAGCTGTCCCAAGAGCGTGGGTCAATCTGACCCATTTAGGGTATCATTTTAGGATAATATTTCCATAAGCAAGCAGTGTTACTGGTATTTTTCACTTAGGCCTTATGCCAGATCATCTCTTTCCCCATTTTATGTTCTTCCTGAATCACATGGGCTGCAAAATCTGGAAACTACATTTCCCAGAAGCCTTGCCAAAGGTTTCCCACTTACATTGTGCCAAAGCAAATATCTCAGGCAAGATGGAAAGGCAGAAGAGGAGTTGACCGCAACACTGTTCCTGTAGCAGCATCAGGCAGGTTTGAGGCTTTCACAGATGATCTAAGTGAGGCTTTGACCATGGCTTCCAGGAGTCCTTCAGTGGAACACCTCTAGTGCTGTGGCAGGCACCCAAGGTCATTGATGAAAGTTTCTTACAATTCCGGCATTTCCTGATTTTCTAAATTATAAAAGCAATTTTCACTAACTTTTGTTCCCTAGCCTTCCACAGGTTTTGCTATGCCTCTAACTCCCTGCATTAAAATTTCTCTTCTGGAACTATCTGGAGTAGTTTCTGTTTCTCTGATCAAACCTTGACTAACACAGATCAGGTAACCAATGATTTGGAAATGAATTTAAGCCAAGCCTCAACTTTGAGCGCACCAAAATACAACTTTTCTGTCCCATCTGTGGTTGCATCTATAGGATTCCACTGCGGCTTCAGTTCCTGGGGCATATTTTCAATCCTCTGCAAGAATTAAATCTTTGTGGTAGATCCCACCTCACTTGGCTAAGACCCTGGTACTTTCTCAAATTTTGCTGGTGATCACGTAAGGAAACTTAACTCCGTGCCCTTATCTACTCTACCTCTTGAACTTGTGCTCCAAATTAGATACTCTACAGGGGACCAAAGAGCTGTCATCGCCCAACTTTGATATTCATTAGTGCCTGGAAATGTCTGCTTTCATTCTTATTCACTTTTTGGCTCCAATAACTGTTGGTTAATTATTGAATTCTTGCCCCATTCCTTTAGGCGACAAATCATACAGCCAAGTTTGCTCTGATGGCCTGGTCCTACCTCATCCCTATTTGTACTTTTGTTTCTTTCTACTGGTGGTCTCCTCTTGAAGTCCCAGTATGTCCCTTAGTTGAGCCTGTCATTAAGCTAATAACATATAAATTGCTTAAAAGTATAGTATTCTTTTATCCCTATCATTCCACTTCAAGTCCTTGTTTTACCCAACTTTATGTTAGGATATAGCTCACAAAGACAAAGGAAGTCACTAGGGTCATGATGAATAGATGTTATATTTGTTGATAGAAGCATAGACCAGCTAGTCTGGCCAGAGCTACTCATAACAAATATTCAAATTTCTGATGTCACGCGCCCTTTTTCCCCTACATATTACGTAGTGGCAACTTGTTTTACCTTTTCCTCATATATACTATTTGTTGTCCCAACCAATCTCTTATTCCAGATTCAGGTATCAGAACATGTACATACAATCAGCCTTCTGTCGTTTCTACATATTGCTGAAAGAGTTCTTTCTTTTCTCTGGCATGCTCTCTGCTTTTCCTCTCTGGAAAATTTTTGTAACCGCATGTGTACATTTAGTACTACAGAGTCTTCTTTAAGAGGTAATTTATGGAAAACCAATCCATATGCATTTTGAGTGCCAATGTTATAAGTCCATGTAATCATATCATTTTGGAATTTGTTTTAGCCAGAAAACAGGGAAATCAATCTTTGGTATTCCTGCAAAATCCTCAGGTCCATATTCAAAAGGGAATGCTTAGTACAAAACATCACAGAAGTAACTCTTTTACCTGCTTCTACCCTTAATATTTGAGTGGAGAATTAATTTCTGCTTAATATTAGATATGGACACGCTACCTATTCTTCTTGAAAATCTTTTAAAAGAGATTCCGCCCACTTATCACTCTGTTCTGCAGGATGAGTCATGAGCACTGCAATGCCACAAAAGGAAGATTCTAACACGTTTGCTCAGAGACCTCCTGGCTGGACAGACAGGCCTTTCAGATCTGTCATGCTCCAGTCCTATAACGATGATGTGTACTTTCATAGGCACAAAGGTGGAATGATGACTCCATTCTTCTTCAGTGTCTGATTTCATTCTGGGGTTTCAGCCTTCCCCTTCTCTCTTGCCATCAAGTCTTTCTTCATCCAATTTCCGAAATCCAATGGCTTGCTTTCTAACGGGGGTTTCCATGACAACTTCTTTGTGTGGTGGTGTTGACTCCAGCACTCCATTTCATCTCCTGAGCTTGGCTTTTCTAAACAACCCTGGTTCCTCTCTGTTTTTATATTATGCTTAAGTATGCCCCAGCCTCTCTGTGTTCAATGCACCTATTAGTGAGTTTTCTTCCCAGATAAACCAGAGAGAATCAAAATCATAGTCACAGTTTTAAACCTAACCCATCACTGGATCAGATCAAGAGTCTTCAGCCTTGTAGAAGTGAAGGCCATTAATTTTCTGCCCTGAAAAACAATGATTAGATGAGAAAGAATACAGGAAACTCCACTCTTCCTTCCAAAAAGAACACTTACAGGCAATCTTTCAAAATAATTCTACAAGCTTAACCCAATGATAACTCATCTGAGATCATAAGTCTTTTTTTTTCCAGGTGCATTTCTCTAATAGAGGATATCTCCCAGTCATTCATTCCTTAGTATAAAATCACTCTAGCACTCAAGGACCAATTGACAGTCCTGCATAGAGGTGAGAGATTGAGAAGGGGGGTCATTTTTAAAAAAATTAAATTCTTTATTGTTTAAAGTATTACATAAGTCTTTTTCCCCCCATTGACCCCTCCCTGGCCACCCCCACCCCCAAGCACAAGCCCTCACCCCCCTACTGTCTCTGTCCATTGGTCATTAGTTATGCTAACATGCATGTATACAAGTCCTTTGGTTGATCTCTTACCCCTTCCCTACCCCCTGTCTTCCCTCATAGGTTGGACAGTCTATTCAATGTTTCTATGAGTATGGTTCTATTTTTGTTCATCAGTTTATGTTGTTCATTATATTCCACAAATGAGTGAGATCATGTGATATTTACCTTGCTCTGACTGGCTTATTTTGCTTAGCATAATGTTCTCCAGTTCTATCCATGCTGAGGCAAATGGTAAAAGTTCCTTCTTTTTTACAGCACAATAGTATTCCATTGTATAGATGTACCACAATTTTCTAATCTACTCATTTGCTGATAGGCATTTAGGCTGTTTCCAAATCTTAATATGTATGGTAAATTGTGCTGCTATGAACATAGGGGTGCATATATCCTTTCTGGTTGGTGTTTCTGGTTTCTTGGGATATATTCCTAGAAGTGGAATCACTGGGTCAAATGGGAATTCCATTCTTAGTTTTTTGAGGAAAATCCATACTGTTCTCCACAGTGGCTGCACCAGTCTGCATTCCCACCAGCAGTGCATGAGGGGTCCTTTTTCTCCGCATCCTCACCAGCACTTGTCATTTGTTGATTTGTTGATGATAGCCAGTCTGACAGGTGTGAGATGGTACCTCATTGTTGTTTTGATTTGCATCTCTCAGATGATTAGTTACTTTGAGCATGTTTTCATATCTCTTGGCCTTCTCTATGTCCTTTTTCCAAAAGTGTCTATTTAGAACCTTTGCCCATTTTTTGATTGGATTGTTTATCTTCCTTTTGTTAAGTTGTATGAATTCTCTGTAAATGTTGGAGATTAAACCCCTATTGGAGATAACATTGGCAAATATGTTCTCCCATGCAGTGGCTTTCTTATTGTTTTGTTGATAGTTTCTTTTGCTGTGCAGAAGCTTTTTATTTTGATGTAGTCCCATTTGTTTATTTTCTCCTTAGTTTCTCTTGCCCTAGGAGCTGTATCGGTAAAGATGTTGCTACGACAAATATCTGCTATTTTGCTGTCTATGGCTTCTTCTAAGATTTTTATGGTTTCCCGTCTTACCTTTAAGTCCTTTATCCATTTGAGTTTATTTTTGTGCAGGTCTAAGTTGGTGGTCTAGTTTCATTTTTTTGCATGTATCTGTCCAATTTTCCCAACACCATTTATTGAAGAGACTGTCATGACTCCATGGTATGCTCTTGCCTCTTTTGTCAAATGTGAATTGAATATAATGGCTTGGGCCGATTTCTGGGTTCTCTGTTCTGTTCCATTGCTCTATATGTCTGTTCTTGTGCCAATACCAGGCAGTTTTGAGAACCGTGGCTTTGTAGTATAGCTTGATATCTAGTATTGTGAAGGGGAGGGGGGTCATTTTTAAATATAGACTACTGAGAGGTAAGAAGGGAGATAATTCTATAGGGATAATGTTCCAAAAGAAAGATTCTAGAGCCAGAGGAAATGCACTAGCACTTTCTATAATTTGGAGATGCTGTTGATAATGGGAGGTTGGACTGCAAAATCACATACAAGGTTCCCCCCAAAATGTATACACACTTTAACAGCTAATAGCTCAATTTTGAAAATGAAACACATCTTAATAAACATCGCCTTTATAATTATTCAAAGTGTGTGTATATATCTTTTGGGATATCCTATATTTTGCAGATTTCCTTAGCACATCAATGGAAGCACCTGCAACCGACCACTGTGAAACATTCCACCTTTGCCCTTGGCATGTGGTGGTACGGTTCTGATGCCTATACAGGTGTGGGGTATTTCACCAGATGTGACTTAATCCTCTTTCTGTACTCAGAACACGGCTCTGCTCCTTCATCATCTTCATCCCCCTTATTCCTCTCTACTTTATCTCTTCATAAAAAAGGGCTCATTAGGAATCAATCCCTTAAAGTTCTATTGGTTGCCTTATTCTGCAGATGTATATGTTTACAAACATAAAAAGGAGAAATAAACACATAGTCTATAGTCACACAGGATGAGTACATATTTTGAAGTCTTTGAAATATCAAGCTTTTTTATATACTGGAGAGAATGACAGCTCTGGACTTAGAGAGGTCTGAGTGTGGGCCTCATCCTGCCGCTTATCTAGCTAGAGCAAGTTATCTAACCTCTTTGAGTAACCTTTTCTGAGTTTACCCAGAAAGGGGGGAATAAAAATACCTCCCTCTTAATGTTGTGAAGATTATGAGATAAAGTTTGTAATGTGTCTGGCAGGTGGTTAAGCTAAATTAAATTTTAATAAAGGGTATCTTAAACATATACAGGGTGGGAGTGAAAATGAAGACTTTTTTGTTTTCTAGAGTTTTTTTTTTTCTAAATATATTTTATTGATTTTTTACAAAGAGGAAGGGAGAGGAATAGAGAGTTAGAAACATCGATGAGAGAGAAACATCGATCAGCTGCCTCCTGCACACTCCCTACAGGGGATGTGCCCGCAACCAAGGTACATGTCCTTGACTGGAATCGACACTGGGACCCTTGAGTCTGCAGGCCAATGTTCTATCCACTGAGCCAAACCGGTTAGGGCTGTTTTCTAGAGTTTTGTCTAGAAAATGTTCTATTGATATTCATTCCAAAATTCATCAAATAAAATATTTATTGGGTGATATGTGCCAACTAGTATAAAATTTGATACAATTTCTTTTTATGAATTTCATTGAGGATGTGAATTAGCCTTATTTTGAAACTAAATCTTTGGAACAGAGTCAGCTTTATTAGGCTCAAGATATCTGTGCTCTTGTTGGCTGCTTTGGAATTCTCTGCTTGCCTACTGTATTTGAGAAACCAGTCATGATTCATCGTATAGTTCGTATAGTCCAAATTCTCGTGAGAGCTCTCAACCCATTTGTTTCAATGCAATCAGTGTTTATGTGCTACTTTCCATGTGCAGAGGGCAGTGCTAGAAGCTGGAAGTAGTTAAGAAAGAATAAAACACTGTTCTGTTTCAAGGAGCAGTAAATATGGCTGAGATCCAAAGCATCGGGCAAATGACTAATAGAAAACAATGAAGTGAATGCAATGAGCAAGTGATACAAGAAATGTGGAGAGAGAGGTCCGCTCTGTCAGAGGGAACCAGTTAGTGAATGAGGTAGTATTTATACATGACCTAAAAGAATGAGCAGGATCTGACCTGGCAAGATGAGAAGAGAGGCCTGTGTAGACAAAGAAGGTTGAGCAGCTAGCTAAGTTGCTATCTTTAAGGAGACAGTGAACTCGGATTAAAGTTATAGTTTTAGAAGCATAGAATCATTAAGTTTTATAGCCAGAAAGGACCCTAGAATCCAATCCTCTTATTTTAGTAGCATGTGTTAAAAGTAATTACAGGAGATATGTTTAGAAAGGCATGCTGGATTAATTTATGGAGAACCTATCATTTGAAAAGTCTGGACTTCCTACCACAGGTAATGGATATTTCTGGAGGTGTTGAGGAGTAGACTTGTGTATATTTGAAGATCGTATTCCAGTTTTGGATCTTTCTATAGCAGTACTTCTGGATAAATACTTGGAGAACTTACTAAAACATTGATTGCTGGCCCCCATACCTCGAGTTTCTGATTTGGTAGGTCTGGGTGGGACCCAAGGATCTGCATTTCTAACAGGTTCCCAGGTGATGCTGGAGACTGCACTTGGAGAACCACTTCTCTGTTGTATACTGTTGGTTCTCAACTCTGGGTACCCATTCAGATAATCTGAGGGGTGTTTTCAAAATACTGAGCCCTATGCATTAGCCCAGACCAGCTGCACCAGAAGCACTGAGGATCACAATAGCTGTGGGTAATTCTTAAAAGAAATTCCCAGGTCCTATCCTAGGTCAGCACTTCTCAGATTTTTTTTTGCATATGAATCACTAGGAATCTTGTTAAGATGCAAATTCCATTTTAGTGGGTCTAGGTGGAGGCCTCAGATATTGAGGCCTATATAATAAAAGCCTGATATGCTAAGTGTCCGGTCATCTGGTCATCCATTCAACCAATCAAAGTGTAATATGCTAATGATATGCTAAGGCCACTCAACCACTTGCTATGATGGCACTGACCACCATGGGGCAGACAGTTGACCAGTCGACCAGTCACTATGACATGCACTGACCAACCAGGGGGCAGATGCTCCAACTGGAAGGTTAGCTTGCTGCTGGAGTCCAGCCGATTGGGACTGAGTGAGATGGGCTGGACATGCCCTGGAGCCTTCCTGCAGTCCCTCCCCGAATGGCCAACCTCCCAAGTCCCTCCCCAGCCCCAATAGTGTACCAGTGGGGTCCCTCAGCCTGGACTGGGCCCTCTCTCAATCTGGGTCCCCTTGGGGGATGTCAGAGAGCTGGTATTGGCCTAATCCCACTCAATGCAGAAGCTGCCCCCTGGTGGTCAGTATGCTCCCACAGGAGGAGTGCCCCTCAACCAGAAGCTGGGCTCATGCCTGGTGAGTGCAGCAGTGGTGGTGGGAGCCTCATTGACTGATAGCTTAGGCCCTGGTGCAGGCCGGGCTGAGGGACCCCCCCACCCCCGCCATGTGCATGAATTTTGTGCACCAAGCCTCTAGTTTCTAATAAGCTCCCAGCAGATTAAAGTGCTGGTGGCCAATAGACCATACTTTGAGAAGTAAGTTTCTAGAAAGTTCAGTGTTGTTTTTTCTTCTCACTTCTCGAAATCTTCAAGCTTTTATTCAGTGGTTGATTTAACCTCTCTTTCTCTACCCCCAACGCAAACCCCTATTTGATTGCCCCCCCAAAAAAAAACAAACAAACAAACAAACATTGAGGGTCTCAGTGAAGAAATTTGGGTTTGGGTTTGGTCAACAGGTCCCAACCTGGAGATGGGACCCAGACAAACTCCTGGTTGGCAGTGCAAAGCTTGTGCAGTGCAGGTGAGCCTGTTTCAGCAGCCCAGACCTGGATGTGTCCATCTGAAGCCTTCTGTCCCTACCAACTGCTGCGCTTGGCAGGCCACCCACGCGCCTTGTGCTCGCCAGCCTTGTAGCTCTTCCTTGCATGCTCCCGAGTTTTGCTTGCCCACCCTCAGTCAGCAACTTGCTTCTTTGCATAAGTTACTCTTTGTTATAAGCATAATTCCCAAAGAGAGAATAAGAAGCTTTCTGGTGTATCTATTAATCATGAAGGAGGTTGAAAGCTAGGAATAAGGAAAGGGAGAAAGAGACATATACACTAAATTGAAAATGCCCATTTGAAATTAAGATCCTCTGAGAGCCCCCTTGGTAGGACCTGCATTCCTGTCCACTACCTTACATGCCCCGTACCTTTTCTTTGTGTGTGTGGATTGGTAGTGGGGTGGTAGAGGCATACGCGTGGGAGGACTTTTTCCCCTTTTATTCTCTTCAGTGAATTTTGAGGACCATTTGAAGTGCTCTTGGCTAGAAAACTATGCTCAAAGGAGTAAAAATGAAAACATTCCCAGGTTATAAGGCAAATCTACCCTTACAACCTTGGGTAGATCAATGCTATAACACCTAAATCATTTCAATTAAAGGAAGATAGGTGAGCACAGCTGCACTGTACCATTATTGAACAAAGAAAGAAACAGTAATTGTTTTTGCTTAGCTGTGTTTATATTAACAAAAGCCTCAGAAGCAGTTTAGCCCTTGAAATTCTTCTTCCTGTGACCTTGGGAGATTACTACTTAGGAGCAGGAGCTGATTATTTATTTACTGATCATATGTAGGTGAAGAAATTTTTGCAAGCGTTCCAAGTGTGACTTCCAAATGGGCGTAAACACAGATACATGCAGAGGGCGCAGAAATTCAGGACAATTGTGATACTCTGTGATACTCACAAATTTGGGTCACTCTCTCAATTAGTTTAGCTCCTCATCTGTGTGAGTACAGAAACAAAAGCTACTTGGAGCCCTCGCGGGTTGGCAGAGCATCTTAAAATACCGGTCTAAAGAGGCAGTGCTGTAATTCAAAACACACTTCCAAAATAAACTCAGCAGGGCAGCGCTGGGGACTTACCATGCCAGCCCCCCACCCCACCCAGTTTGAAACTTCAGTCTGGTTGATGGTTACAATACTCCTCTATAAGCCTGCTTCTCTGGGAAGGAATCAATCATTCTGAAATACAGTCAAGACTTCTGCCACACTCCCCTCCTGCATTAGTCACATCAATCTTTGCCTTGTGGTGGAGGGGATTAGGCATACGTGGTGTGCTTGAGAATGTGTGCTTACGTGAAGGCCAGAAGGCCAGGCATTGGACATAAGAAGTTGGACCAAGACTTGAACCTTGGAAGTTTCCAGGGATGTGGGGTGATGCCCAGTTACAAGTGCAATGTTGTCAGAACTAAATCCCAATTCCATCCTGTTTGTCTCAGCCATTTCTGCTACCGGAGCAAACTCCAATGTTTGGAGCAGAAGTACAGATCGTCTGTTGTGCTTTAAAGTGGGTGTTGTTGGTTTTTTTAGGAGCTAATTTGGTTGTGCAATACCATCAAGAGGAGCCACTTGTAGATTATATTTAGGTATGTGTATGTTCTTCCACTTGTGGCGGTGCTGAATCATATCCATCTTCTCTTTATTATGTAACTCCACTTTACAAGAAGGGCTTCAAGACTGCCCTGCCAGAGAGGCTCCACCCAGCTATGCTCCACCCAGCAGAAGGGGCTCTGCTCTTCTCTCCACCTGGCCTGGCTCGACAGCCAGGAAAAAGAGGAGAGTGGCCAATTGGTCTGTGTTTGCCTGGGAGTTTCCTGGTTTTACCTGAAAGTCCTGTGTTCCAGTCACTGTCCCCCAACTAGTCCCAGGAAAAACTTGGGAAGCTGGTCACCCCAAAAGGTCTAGATGTATGCCCATTTCTGGCCTCAGGTGATGAGCGTATGGACATGAGCACTGGGTCCTGGTGGCTCTGGGTTCCATGGAGAGGTCTGCTGTGGTCATGGAGAGGACAGTTCCCAGTTCCGTGCAGAGCCATGGACAGGTGTTAAGGAGTTCCCCTGTGCTGAGGAAGGCGATGGTTCCACAGGCGAAAGGCTTCTAATTCTATTACACTGCAGTCAGACACAAAGCCAGGAACCACTGTGTGGGGGAGGGAGGGGAA
>NW_006284732.1:2046405-2081240 GCF_000327345.1 Myotis davidii | reverse complement strand
AAAGAGTTGGCGAGGGGTAGGAGGCTATGGAGGAGAACACAGTCTTTGAAGCCCAACTGGGTTCAACTATTAGTCATGCCACTGTTTCTGGAGCCTCTCTCAGCCTCAGTCTCCCTGGCACACATGACTCTTAATTCTCAACTTCTGGACAGTGTTTTCCCCATGAAAAGGCGATCAAATTCCAATTTACTTCTCCTAGACTTCAGAATAAGGCACTATCCTCAGCTTTTTTTTCCCTAGATTTGTGTTGTTTCTAAAAGGATATTACATACACTTAGTGGGCATAAAATGTATGCACTGTAAATTGATTTTTCTATAACTGAATTACATTTCCTTATGAGCCTCATGTCCACTGGTGGAGGGGAAAATCTTGCCTCTTGAGGATTGTTCAACTTAAGACTAGACTTTTCCAGGTGAGACTCAGTTTTCATTTACTCTGTTGAAGACTACGCACTAGTCCTCTGTGTTTCCTTCTCTTCTAGGGAATCAGGGTGTGTATGTACCAGTGGCCTATGGAAGGGATGTCCCTTCAGAGCCCTCTGTTCTAGCGCATTCTGCAGTGGCCCATACAGCCAAGGCTCTGTATGAAGGTGACTGCATCTATTGGTGGTGGCTGGTCCTTAGTGCCCTGCACTTATATTTGCTGCTGATGTCCATAGATCTGCTGAAACCCCAATCACAGGGTCTACGTATTCCTTCTCAGCCTGACCCCATCCCTCTACAGCCCACTGACCCTCTTCGCTGTCTTTCCTTTCACTTAATGAAGAAGCATTAGTGAGCATATCTTGGGCCCTCTTTGCCTAAACATGCAAGGGTACTGTGGTGGCTCAGGGCATAATGCAAGGTGTTCCAAATCTTCTGGAGTTCCAATCAGAAGGTGGGAGTAAGCCCTGAGGGCTATGGAGTCCCCTTCCAGTGGTCAGCAAACTCATTAGTCAACAGAGCCAAATATCAACAGTACAACAATTGAAATTTCTTTTGAGAGCCAAATTTTTAAAACTTAAACTATATAGGTAGGTACATTGTTATTAACTTAATTAGGGTACTCCTAAGGCTTAGGAAGAGCCACACTCAAGGGGCCAAAGAGCCGCATGTGGCTCGCGAGCCACAGTTTGCCAACCACTGCTAGCCTGTTTGGTGTTTCTAACCTCTATCTGCCCCTCTACTCAACACAATTTTGACCGTGGAGTTGGGCTGGATCAAAACTACTCAGGGACTTTGACCAAATTCTAATGCTCTTCTGTGCAACATTTCTCTTGGTTCAAACCCCAACCATTTCCATGGAGAGGAAACTACTTTATTATGTTTATATAATGTCCTAGGTACTTCTTTGTTCTAGACTTATTGTAAAAATTCTACGGTCTGAGTCATGCAAGCCTCACTATTCAATCTTCCAAATGAAAATCTTTTCAATATAAAACCAGCTCTTTCTTTTTCTTTCTCTTTCCCCTCCTCTCCTCTTCTTCTTCCCCTCCCTCTCTCCCTCCCTCCCTTCCTCACTTCCTGCTTGCCTTTCTCCCTCTCTCCCTCCCTCAGCATATCTTTTGCAAATCTAATGTGCTTTGGCATCCAAGCAATTATTACTCTCTGTGTATTCATTAAAGTAAATATGACTATCACAACAAATCAACTCCTAAACTTCAATGGCTTAATTTAATAGAAGGTTTGTTTCTCACTTTTGGAACAATTTGGTGCAAGCTAGGGATGGGGTGTTCTGCTCCATGTGGACACTCAGGGACCCAGGAACTCTGTCATCTGCAGCACAAAGTTTCTAAGGGTGAAGAAGGTACATCCACTTGTCTTGGTAGGGGCACATATCACTAGTTTGTATTCAGTTGGGTAAAACCAATGATATGGCCCCACGTAGATGCAAGAGAGGCTGAGAAATGTAGTCCTTGCCTGCACAGCCACTTCCCAGCCACAATTCTAACTAGGGATTGTCCTTCCATGTGCTGATTTGTTGCAGACTTCTAAAATGTATGGCGCATTGTACCGGGCATTTGAAATAAAAAGATGATCAAGACATGGTCCTTATCCTCAAGGGGTTTACTTTAAATATAGGTAAGCTATTAACTTTTAATACTGCTTCTTGCTGGTTTAGAGCAATAAGACTCAGCCTTTTGGTTTGTCTTTATTGATGTAAGGATAATGAATAGAGAATGCAGGCAAAGAAAATCAGCTAATAACCAAATTGAAAGCTGAGGGAGGTCTTGAAGGTCATCTGTATAAATCCTTTGTCCCTGGATAAGAAAACCTGAGGCCCAGAGAACTGAAACGACTTGTTCAAATTCCCCTAGCTAATTAGTGCCAGAACCAAGTTAAAACCCTGCTCTTTTCATCTTGAAGTCCTAAACACTTTTCAATATATTGGGATCTGATGACTGTGTAAAATATGAGTTTATGAGCTCAGCTTTTAAAAATATGTTTTTAGGCAAATGAGGCTAATGGTGAGTGGAATTTCCCAATTTGGTGCTGTCCGTGGACAACACAGTGAGCATTCACCATTATACCCACAAAACATACGGCATCATTGCTTCATTGGGAAATTATGGTGCCTCTTTGAAGTATTGTCTTTACAAGCTTGGATTCTCCCTGCACTCAACATTTAAGTTCATATTGCCCCAAATTTCGCCTTAGGTGTTAATTTATTGGGTTTCATTTTCCCAACTAGCAGTCTGTTTGTTTCAACATTCAGTGCTCTCTATCACATATCCAAAGCCACCGGCCATATCTGTAAATTAGTTTAGCTTGTATTTAATAACATAATTATTGTGATCTCTCACAGAAGACTCCAATAGATCAATTTAAATGGCCATGTAACTATGATCTGTCAACTGTGGTTGAATTGGCATTGTCAGCTTTTACACAGAGATCTAAGGGACCTTGGAGATTTCTGAGACTTAATCCTGACCTGTGAATCCCTAAGCAGAGGCATACCCAGTATGTGATGTAATGTAATCCTTATTAAACATACCCCAACTCTCATACTAATGTATACTAATGTATACTTCTCAGATGGATCCTGACCTGTGAAGCTAGAATTCTCCCACTATGCCTTATTTCTGAAGATTCTGACTCTCCATCCTGGAAGATAGTAGTGGTGGAAATATTTCAGAAAAAATGGGGAAAACAGTTTACCAATATGTAAGGTAAGCTCCTTGAGAATAAAGACTATGTCTTAATTGCCTTTTTATTCTTAATGTCCCAGAGCTCAGCTGTTCGGTGAATTCTCTTTTAGCTCTGGCAGTTGAGACCTTGGGGAAGTTTAGTCTTGGGTTCTGAAGCTAAGGAGAAGTTGTGTATACTATGAAATCATAAATCTCCTTCCAGCAGTAGGTCTCCTTTGAACCAGAGCACATGGAAGTAGAATTTCTAGTTCCCTGGACACTCTGAGGAGGCTCTGGCTCTGCTTCAATCTAAAAGCATGCACTCAGCTCTTCAGTTGGAAGAAACAGAGTGATGTGGGAACCCTAAGTCCTTAATACATAAATAAAATGAAGTTCTTCTACAGTCCCAAACTCAGATATTTTAGCTACAATTATTTACCTATGTTTCCCCAAAAAGCTACTAAGACACTGATTTATTTTGCACAGTAGCTCTTAAGGTATGATTTAAGATTGTGTTGAAATGTCCAAGTTTCTCCTAAGTGGAAAAAAAAGTCCATGTCATGTGGCTCAAATTAGGCCCACTGAGATTTTTCACCAAGAACAAAATTACCTGTGTATGTATAAAAAACAGTTGAAAAGAACCTGCAATTTTTTTGGCACCAACATCATCAGACTAATGGTATTCCAGTCAATTAGTTGGTATGTTTTTTTTTTTTTTTTTTGATGTGGACAACCAGAAGGGCCCAACTTAAACTTGACCACATTCTTTTTTGAATCCTATCTAATAAAGAGGTAATATGCAAATTGACCATCACTCCAACACACAAGATGGCTGCCCCCATGTGGACACAAGATGGCCAGCAGGGGAGGGCAGTTGGGAGGAACCAGGCCTGCAGGGGAGGGCAGTTGGGGGCAACCAGGCTGGCAAGGGAGGGAAGTTGAGGGTGACCATGCCTGCAAGGGATGGCAGATGGGGGAAATCAGGCTGGCTGGGGATTGGTTAGGGAGTGAACAGGTTGGCAGGCAGAAGAGGTTAGGAGCAATCAGGCAGGCAGGCAGGCAAGCAGTTGTGAGATAGCAGTCCTGGATTGTGAGCGGGATGTCCAAACGCCTGTTTAGGCCTGATCCTGGTGGGTCCCAGATTGGAGAAGGTGCAGGCTGGGCTGAGGGACACATGCACACCCGTGCACAAATTTCGTGCACTGGGCCTCTAGTTTTAAAATAAGATGCAGTGCTTAGCCTGTTCCTTCTTCTGGATTCTAAGTTTTAATGTATAGTTTAGGTTTTTGTCTTTTCCCTATCTCCTGGGATAACACTGGAAGATTTCATCTGACTATTCACTCAGTCAGTCATTCAGCATTAGTGAGTGCTTACAATAGGTGGGCATTGTGTTGGGCATTAGAAATTTAAAGGTGAGTAAGGCATGACCCTTACATTTAAAGAGCTTACCTTGATGTTTGGAATAGGAGACAAATAGTACCAGACTGTATCCACAGTGGGAGAGTGATCAAGTTCACAAAAGACGGTATGTGGTTCTACTCTATAGCACACCTCCAGGGATCGTTACAAGATTTTCTATGCAAATGGCAGCCTTTAGGATACAATGTGAGTGATACCCTGGAGATGCATGACATGGCTGCTTTGGGAGGAGTCACAGAAAGGCTTCATAGAAGATGAGACTCTTTAGGTGGGCTTTGAAACAGTGAGTACATAGACAAAACACTGAAGGACATTACAGGGAATGACCAAGGCAGAGGGGCCAAATATGAATATGGTAAGACTAGATTAAGTGGACAAGGGGAAGTATGGTAGAAAGTGAGGTTGTAAACAGATGCAGAAGCCAAAAAGGACGTGTCTTACATGCCAAATAAGGAGTTTGAAATGTATTCAGTTAGTACCGGAGAGTCTTTAAAAGGCTTTAAATATGACGGTAACTTGCATTTTTGAAAGTTCACCTTGTAGGTCAGGGGTCCTCAAACTATGGCTCGCGGACCACATGCAAATACAAATATTGTATTTGTTCCCATTTTGTTTTTTTACTTCAAAATAAGATATGTGCAGTGTGCATAGGAATTTGTTCATAGTTGTTTTTTTCTTAACTATAGTCTGGCCCTCCAACGGAAGAGGGACAGTGAACTGGCCCCCTGTTTAAAAAGTTTGAGGACCCCTGTTGTAGGTGATGTGGAAGATGGACTTGTGTTAGGGAAGGAGTAGAGAGGTGGCTTAGAGAACAGGGAGATAATTCAAAAGGCTATTGAAATAGCCCAGCAAAGAAGTGATGGACATTTGAGTTGGGGTGGTGAAGTTCACAGTGTTTCAAGACATTTAGGAGGCAAAATCCATAGGTCTAGGTGACTGTTAAGAAGTAAAGGATAGGTAAAGGGAGCTGCTGGGGATGAAAACCATATAGGTGAATCATAGATCATTAACCAGGGTAGAGGAGCCAGAATGAAGGTGACTTTGGGCACAAAATGACTGTTTTGGGGTCATGTTAAGTTGGAAATTGGGACCACCAGGATGGCAACAGAGATAAGACTGCAGATGAGGAGAGGTGATCTCTGATGAACTTGCCTGCTGATTTCAGTTTTTCAAAGCCATCACTTGGAACGTAGTCAATCTTAGCTGTCAGATTGAATTACCACTACACGGCCCTCCACTTGATTGTTACAATTCCAAGTCCTTTCCTAAGGTTCCTCTGCTCTTCCAATTTCTTGATTGCTTCTAGTTAAATAGTTGTATAGACTTTCTCCTGGGCTCTAGTCCAGCATTATTCAGGGAAAAGATCATAAGTTTGATTGCCTGCTCTACCACTTTCAAGCCATGTGGTCTTGTGCAAATTATTCAACTTCTCTGAGCCTTGGTTTACTAATCTTTGCAAGTGACCATCATAATAACTTGGCCACATTCTTTTTTGAAATTTAAATAAGATGCAGTGCTTAGCCTACCACATCAATAGATGCTCGGCAAATATTAAATTTGTTCACTCATCAATTTTGAAAATTAGAATCTATTGAAGTTGGAAATAAACCTCGAGACTCTCTCACCCAATTCTATCAAATTTAAGATGAGAGAACTGCAAATACATAGCCAGTTAATGGCAATCTTTGGACTTCATGTTCTCATGTTTAACTTTATACCAGACTCCTTCCTTCCAACTTGTTTATAAGAATCTCTGGCCTTGCATATAGCAAGCACCACAGCTCCATTGGGTTTCCTGGGGAAAGATAGGAAAATGAGGGCAGTATTAACTATCTATTACTACATAACAAGTTACCACAAACTTAATGGTTTAAAACAATGCACACCTCTTAGTTCCATTTCTGTAAGTCATAGATCCTGGTGCAGCTTAGCTGAGACCTCTGCTCAGGGCCTCAGAAGACTACAATAAAGGCTGTTCCCATCTGGAGTCTTAAATAGGGAAGAATTTGCATACAAGTTCACTTGGGTTTCTTGCAGAATTTATTTCCTTCTTTTTGTAGGACTGAGGTGTTCATTTTCTCATTGGCTGTCAGTTGGTGGCCACTCTCAAAAACTGGAGGCCACTCAAGTTTGATGCCATCTGGCCCTCTCACAGGTTCACTCACAACATAACATCTTAACCCCTTCAAAGCCAACACGGAAGAGTGTACCTGTCTGCCAGCAACCCGCAAATATACAGTAATGGGATATAATTACTAAAGTGATGTCTCATCACTTCACCATATCCCATTGTTTAGAACAAATCCAGGTCCCACTCACACCTTAGATGGGAGATTGATTACACAGGGCATGAGGTCAGGGATTGGAGATGAGGGAACATCTTAGAATTCTATTCTTCAGATATCATGGCAGGTTTCATTGTGAGGGTGTCATAGAGCACAGTCTGGTTGGTCCTCAGCCTGCTCTCATCACAACCCAACACACCGTATTGCTTTCAGGGGAGCTGTATCTGCAAGGCTCTGGAATGACTGTTGGAGTCAGACCCAAGGCACCATCAGGAGACCAGTCAGAACCATAGTGACACCAAAGGACATATTTTTTGCTGGTGGGAGCAAAACATATGTGCATGTACACATGTGTGCATGTGTAATGAGAGAGAGAGAGAGAGAGAGAGAGAGAGAGAGAGAGAGAGAGTTTGTCAGAGGGGGTCTTTCCTTAGGGCACATGAAGAGACATTGCCTGCCATTCTGGCATTTTCTAAAGTGGCCTTTTCCTGAATTGTTGGTACACTCTGTGACATGAGTCACACTGCCTCTTTATTAAAAATCTATCTTCTCCAGCTGAGGCAAAGCAAATATTTACCCATGTCTAACTCTGGTCTCCGCCATGGCAAATGTCTGTGTCTTCTCCATGGACCTATTTAAACCCACTGGGTGTGGCTACAAAAGGAACACATTCTGCTTCTTTTTTATCCTTCTGGGGATTGAGAAACTGGAAGGTGCTTTCTCTGTCTCCAGGCCCCTTCCTGGAGTGAATCCTGCCCACCACCACTTGACTGCTCTTCTTGAAACTGCTTTCACGATGCTACTTGTTTGCTCTTCCTGCCTAAGTTCACATCATTCATCTTACCCTTTAAGATCTACCAAGCTTTGTAAGCCCCCACCGCACCCCCACTCAGTACCTTTTCTTCTTACATACTATAATTTCCTATTGGTACTCAACACCCAGGGCATGTTACGTCTGAACAATGCCAGTTGCCATACATCTGCTAGTGCGGTTCCACTGTCACCCTCCCATCCTACCAAAGTCCCCTCCTTATACTACCGACTGTCAAAAGCATGGTGGGCATCTAAATCCCACCTTAAACCTCACTGCCTTCCAGACCACCCTGCATGCATTCATCTGCACCAACTTTGAGCTCTTATAGCTTTTATAACTGAACCTAAAGACCTATTTTTTTGGCAATTTATTGTGTTCTCTGTTTCATTATTCTTTAATTATTGCATAGGAGTGAGACTTGTTTCTCTAGTGAGATTATAAATCTCTTAAAGGGAAAATAGATGTTTTCCCACTTTTTCTTTCCCCTCTTTTCCTCTCTCCTTTTCTTTTCATGATACTTAAAATTTGGGTCATGAGGCTAGGTGGACCTGGATTTAAATCTCAGTTCCACCACTTTCTGGCTGTGTGTGAAACCCCTGTGATATTTATTTTTCTCAAGTTTAAATGAGGATAGTAACTACCTTATACAGTTGTTGGGAGAATCAGCAAAATAACATGTGGGAAGACATTAATGTACACATATGTACCTGGCACATAGTAAATAATCAACCAACAAAAGATATTATAGAAACGTTCATTGCACGTGGACATTTCTGTTTAATCCCGAAAGAAATACTTGAGCACCTTCTATGAGCCAGGCACTATGCTATCGAAGGACGTCTGAAAACCAAATGATCATGCTCTTACATATGCCCTGGAAAGGCTCTTAAGACTTCTGGGAATCTGTAGAATGTGACCCAAAGCCCTTGAGGAGACCAAAGTAAACAGTAATTGTTCTTAAAATTTGACAAGACTCTCCTCACACTGAATTCACTATAAAAAGCCCTTTCAGTGTATATACAATAGGATTCATAAAGAGAGTGGCATAGGCCTCCCAGCTATGGGTTCATTTCCATTTTCTCCTACAATGGAAATGGGAGCTGCCTCTGAAGAACAGGTGACCAGATGGCACCAGTTTGATGAGTTGTTGATGAGACGAAAGATGGATGCCTTCCCATTCTGCTATAGGTGAGGAGGGAAAAGCAGAGAGGGGTTGATCACCTGCAGTGTCCTCTCTCCTCCAAGCTCATTCCCTTCCCCACGTATGCTGCTCTTCATGCCTGTCGGAGAGATGGGGACATGTCTCATGACATAATTGCCTTCTAAAGCTCCTGGGAGACCCTCGTGTAAGAATTGTCACTAAGATGATGGACTAAGTGCTTAATAAATGTCTGCTGAGTTGAATGCCTCCTTCTTCTGGTAGTCTCGTGCCTAAACCCTACAGAATGTGGTCCCACTGAAGGTGATCAGCTATCCTGACAAGATTCCACTGCACTGCAAGTTAAAGATGGAACTGAGAAAATTACCTTAAAGCCGAGGTGCAAATGTTTTATCTGGATTATTTTGCTTGAACCTGAGCTTTTAGAGACATTCACCATTTTCTCTGCTCCCTTTTGTGGGTGGCTCAATCAAGTGAGAAACCTTCCACATTAATTCCTGTCACAGTAAAATTGCACAGTAAAATTGGTAGAATTCACTGGTTTTCCCTTTTACAGACTGCAGAGTGCCTTGATTATAGAAATAAGATACCGAGTTCTGAAAGTCCCAAAGGAACGTGGTCTTCTTGTTTGAGGGGCACTTGCTGAGCCTGCTGTAGCAGAGCAGAAAATGAAGGTTTCAGAGGAAAGGGAAAGCTTTCCAGAGTATGGCTGATCCCCTAAGCATCCCATGGTGGATGCACCAGCATTGCTCCTTGGCATTTGGTGATGCTGTGTTTTACTGCTCTTGCCCTGGCTGATTACTAGGTCCATTTATGTTAGTTTATGTCATAAGCTACCCATTAAACCATATTTTTAAAATATATTTTATTGGTTTTAGAAAGGAAGGGAGAGAGAGAGAGAGAGAGAGAGAGAGAGAGGAGAGAGAAACATCAATGATGAGAGACAATCATTGGCTATTTCCTGCAGGCTTCCTACTGGGGATCGAGCCTGCAACCTGGGCATGTGCCCTGACCTGGAATCGAACCCTGATTTCCTGGTTCAAAGGTTGATGCTCAACCTTTGAGCTACACCAGCCATCCCATTAAACCATATTGCACTTAGACCTGTCCTTAAGAACTCAGAGCTGGGCAGAGAGCTTTATGCCCCTTGAATCCCATCAACTCTGGCCACATGGTATGAGGAGTATAAGGAATTTTTGTGTCAGAGAAAACTCCAGTCCTGTGGCATTGAACGGAAAGACAGTTTTCATTTTAGCTGCTTTCCCCACCCATTTCTGACACATTATTGGGTCAGACTGAGCTTGTGGAATTTTAGACCAATGTTCCTGACCACCATACAACTACTGCTTCTCATGGCTTTTCCTCACCCCAGCTTTCTCAAGAAGTCTCCTATGAGAGTTTAATAGAAAAACAAAGGACAAGCAAATGGCTTCTTAACTCACTGCAGGATATAGCAATAATAGCAACCTCTGTAGATTGATCTCTTACGTGTGCCTGGCCCTGTGCCAAGCATTCTTTGCACATTGATCTGCCCAGAAACCCTACTATGGAAGTTCCCTTATTATCTTTAGTTACTGATGAGGAAACAGGGCATTGATGTTAAATTAGGCCCCCAATAGCCCAGAGCCAGACAGTGTGAGAGCTGGAGAGTAAACTCCAGTACCCTGATTTTAGAGTCAAAACTCTGAGGTGTCATGCTATATCGCCCTATGAGTATAAGAAAAAAAGTCTCCCAAATTTTCTATTTTATTTTATCTCTTCATTTCTTTGTGTCACATAAAATGTCCACTCTTTTGTGGTATCTTCCCTGCTTGCTGCCCTTCATCCTTTCATCAAACCAAAAATTAGGTGATATTAGTTTATTTTTAAATATAACTATATCTTGGTACAGGAGGTGCTGAAAGTGTATGAATACTTAGAGCTATCACTTACTCCTGCCAATCACGTGGCAAGCACAGGAAATGGAAAATGATACTCTCACAGTCTACACATGCTCTAACCTAATGGGTAAGGTCCAAGAAAGGGAAGGGTGGTGAACTGAGGGAGACTGTAGCCTGGGCTTCTGTCTGGTGTGAGCACAGAAACGCTCACTGGTGGGCAGTTCATGCACAGGTTTGGGTGTTGAGGAGTGTAGCTCAGATTAACACACCGTAACCTAGTGATGCATCTTCATGTGGATCCTGCTGCAATTTGCTTTGAAGCAATGAAGTTGTTTTGCCAAAAATGTTTGAGCTGAATGTTATTTCACTTCCAGCTTACAGGAAATGTAAGGGTTAGGAACCAAGGTAAATGGCTCAAGGAGCAAGTAATGAGACAATTCCAGAAGGCAGGGCATTCCACAGGCCCCTGCTAGTCTCCTCTGCTAGCCAATAATATGAAAATAGAGATGCAGAGGTAGGAGGTAAGGAGAGGCTCTGCAAGATTCAAAGAAAATAAAGAAATGTAACCACCAAACATGATTTGTGAAGTTTATGTGGATCCTGATTTGAAACAATGAGTCACAAAACACATTTGGGGAACAAAGGGGGGGGATTTGAATATGGAACAAGGACTATAGTTATTTTGGTATGTGCAGTCAGGGGATGGTGGTTATAAAGGACAATGCCCTTAGTTTGTAGAGATGCTGCTGAAATTGTCGGTCATGATGTCTAAAATTTACTTCAAATACTACATCAAACACAAATAGTAAAGTAGATGTGGCAAATGCTAGTAATTATTTATTTTTGGTGATGGGTATACAGTGTTCATTATACTATGCTATCGTGATTATGCTAAATCTAATGAAATAGAAAATTACCACCTTGGTTTGGCAGTGTAAAAGCAATGTAGTGATTTATAAGGCCAATTTACGAGATAATTGCCACATGTACAATGGCTATGAGGCGTAGTGTGAATATGTCAGATTCATTTTGATGAGTCATTTTGATTCCCAAGCCACTGTGCTCAAGCGCCCTCAGACGACTGTTGCACATGGAGAGGAAGGAACCTTCTCCTGTGGGACGGTCCAGCCTGAGAAGCACATGGAGGGAAGCTTGTGGGAGGCTCTGAGGACACCCATAGCCACAGGGCTGCCTGGCCCCCAACTGGGCGGATTTGGGAGGCTGCCCATCCTGTTAGATGTGAGCAGTCAGCCCCTTCAGAGCAAGGAGTAGCAACCTTGACAGCTGGGAAGGAAGATGGTATTTCACATCCTGCCCTTCTGCTGTCTGCTCCCCTGGCCCTCTTCCCTTCCCCATGCTCACTGTGGCTGTTCCATTCCTAAGCAGAAGCTGGACCCATTCTCTTGCTCCTGTTATGGTTACAAAGAATCCTTGCTTAGCACCTTTCCCACTTAATTTTTCCACGTCAGCTCCACTTCCCGATGTCTTCCACCATTTCACCCATCCTTTTTTGAAGCTGTTCTTGTTGAATTTTTATGACTCATCCCCTTTTTACTCTGCTTAAGGATTTTATTATGATTTATTCTGCAGTTTTCTGTTTGACAACTTTTTTTTCTCCCTAGTACCATCTGCTTCTTTGTAGAGAACTGGTGATACACATAGAGACTCACACACAAGCACATACACATACACCTTTGGTGAATGTCAAATTCGAACCTGTTCATGTACTAAATGACACTTAGGAAAATGCTTGGCAAAAGGTGAATTGTTCATCAAAACCAGGCGGTATGACCACATGTTTAGCATTTGGATCATGTGAGTGAGTCTCATTTCTGTTTACGGTAGCAGTATTTTCCTCTCAGTGGTAAGAAAGGCCCAAACTCACCTTCCTCTACTGCCCTATTGATTCTCCATGCATTTCCCTCTAGTCCCAACCCAGTTTGTTTGGGGGTAATTGAGCTTTTGAGCATTCTTCTCTTGTTAGAGCCTGTAATGCAGTTTCCAAATTGAAATTCTTCCTTCAGGGAGCCAAGAGCTCGGATGCTTCTAAATTTACATCTGGGTAACAGATTTGCTACGAAATCAGAATACTGAGGGACACGTTCAATGTTTCAGACACTTTACAAAGAGTTCCATTCCTCAAGGTCTCATCCAGTGAGTTCCCTCATGGAGGACAGATGGTCTAATTTAAGGATGATCAGGAAGTTTCAGAAACATGACATAATGTGTATCTCTCTTAAGACTTTCCTTTTTGGTTTGGCTTCTGAGAAATAGTCACTGTGCCCATCTCATTCTCTCTCTGTCTTTGGTAAATTCTGATAAAAATAATGTCTATAATGGTGTTTCTATTGCCTTTTATAAAGAGAATATAATTGCATCTAATAATATATATTGGTTATACTTTACCATCGTTAGATCATAAAAACTCAGTTTTTTCTCTTCTGAAAAATAGCATGCTTTACTTAGAGCAAGCAAATATAGCAGAAGCTCTCTGAAGAAAACTATAATAGGAAAGAATCCAAAGGTAATCATTGTGACCCTGAGTTGTGATCAGCATTGTCCTTTATACCTGTCCTACATCTGACATTTAGTTGCAGCTCTAGCTGCAGTCCCCCGAGCTTGCTCCTAAGATGGCATTTAATAGGATGGATCTGGTGATATGATGTGTGTTCAGTGACTCTTTTTAAAAAAATCTGAAATGCAAATCAACCTTAAACCATCTTCATAAGAGTAGGAAAATGTCCCAGAACCCAATTGTGTCAGTTCTCTTGAGGCAGTAGTATTTATTTAGAGGCAGTAATACATGTTAGAATCCTTTCAATTGTTTTCTATGCTGAATATTCTTTGTTCAAAAGTAGCACACATATTTTTTCCTCTTGTCTTGAAATGTAAATATATTATGCCTACAATTCGTTTGAAACATCTGTGCCCACTGCAATTTACACATACCGTATCACTCCACCCTTGCATTTTATAGATCACTGAATATAGTTCAAAGTCCTCAAAGCTTTGGGGGAGTAGGGGAGACAGGGAAAGCAATGGTTATGTTAAGCCATTAATGTAAACCCTCTGGGAGTACAGAATGACTCACAGTCTCTATGACATGAGTCACTCCCATGCAAGACCTGGGATGTTAGCTACTACATGGCCGATGGCTGTTTGTTCTGGGGGCAGATGGGAAGCGTACTTCCGCAGCGGCTGGAGAGCTGGGACTGAGGAGCCATGAACATTCCCCCAACAGAGGCAACCCCAGAGCCTGGTCCCATTTTCTCCTTGGGTTTTATATCAGAGTATTCAGTTCCCCCCCAAAAGTACTGCCAATATTTTTCACCTAAGGAACTGAGCCAGAAAAAAGTATCAAACATGAAAGAAAAAAATTGAGTAACACCTCTAGGTAGAACATTAACACGAGAATATTGGGGGAAAGAAAACAAAACAAAAAAGGTAAAAGCCCAAGGGATATTAGCTTATTAGCTGTCTTATTAAATGAGAATGAATGCACTTTATTACTCTACTATTTATTGTATACAAAACATTAGGAAGTGGTGTAATTAATGGGAACGTTTGTTAAATGTTATGTACCACTAATTCTGCATTTTTAAAAATTTATTTATCAGTAGTTTTTATGACATTTCCTCCAAAGAATGGTGCTTTTCCTGTCTTATTCACCTATGATTTTTCCATTGTAAATAGAATCATCAAATGCTAAATGCAAGTGTCTGTCTTTAGCCCTTTTAAAATAATTCAACCCAGTTATGTATTTGAGTGTTTGGAACTTCTATAAAATCAACAGTTCTCAGGTCTCAGTTACTCAAAACCCAGAGTTGACAGATCCAGACACGGCTCCCTCCACATCCCCATGGACTTGAAATAGTCAGTGCCTGGCTCGGCATGGGTCATGCAGGAACCCATACCTGCATTACTCTGTGCCCTGAGACTCCAGTGAGCATCTCCTTCCAGCCTGACCTCCATTTCAGCTTCCTCCTCTTCATCTTGGAGCCAAACACTTGAAGGATCACTCGCCGGCAAATAATAACACATTGACCAAGGGGAAATCTGGGATATGTCTAGTGGCCCAAAGAATAGAACTAACATGCAGCTTCGATTTGTTTCTGTGCCATAAACAATTTCCTGTTTGCCTTAAGGAAAATAAGAGCTGTTTCTCAGAAAAATGAGAAGGTGGTCAATTTTGCCTAAGGTCCTTCTGGTTCCCCAAGAAGCACTAAGGACCATCACTTCGCATGTAGCTACCTGGTGCAGATTTATCATTAATGTCAATTAACTCTGCAATGTGGTGTTAGTCAATGATGCTTTAAAAATGAGCATGCTACCTCCTCATTCGTTGTCTCCTTATTGGCTCTTCGAAAACTAATAAAAACTTAGTTCCCCCCAAAATAATTTTCTACTTATAAGATTGCACCAACATAGTGAGCATTGAGGGAGACATTTGAGAAGCTTTTCTTGTGTCCTTTATCATCTCATGAAAGATTCTATTTGCAAGTAAATAACCCCCATGTTAGATCAGTTTGTGTTGTGATGATCATACCACAGAGCCTTTAGCTGATTTGAGTCAGGGCACTCCAGGTAATACAATAGAATTTGTTGAAGGATTTTCCTGCCACCAGCACCTCACAGATTCCTCAGCGGCCCTATACCATTCGGTGTTACTCAGGAAGGAAGCTAAAGTGCAAAACTTCACATGAATCTTCACCACGTCGGGGAACAGGAGGCTGGTATAGTAGACATATTGGCTTCTGGTTTACTGGTCCCCAGTGCTATCTGACTAAGCGGATGAAATGAATAACTTCTGTACTCAAATTGAACGTCCTTTCCTTCCTTTGACTTCTAGGTAATGTTTTATTGATAGCTAAGATTTGGCTTTTCCCTGGATATTTTCTTGTAATTTTACAATGCAGCTATTTTGTAGGATTCATTCTTACTCTGATAATAAATGATCCACCCTTAGATTTTTACTTTGTTTCTTTACTAATATGTTCATAAAGTATGGTGAGAATGGTTTTGCCCTGACCTATTTTGGGGCAGCTAAATGATGGTTATGGAGGAAGAGAGTTTCAGCGATTATTACTATGGAGCCAGGTAGAATGGGGAAAGGGAGCATGTGCTCCCGGTGAGCCCTAAGCAGCACAGCTTTGGCACCAACCCCTGGGAAAGACCAGCATTTCCAGGACTGCATCTTTCAGTGACGGAGGGGCCTGAATGAGGGCCCATCCTGATACAGCCTTCTCTCCAGCTTAGCGGACTGTCATCATGTTACTTTGAAGTTATACATTAAAAACCAATACACTCCCCTTCCTGCCTCCAAGTGATAATCCTGTGACTATCATTGGTGCTGCCCCCACATGATGGGCTGAGGATGAGGAAAAAGTTAAGAAGGATCTCAAACAAGGACAAAGAAGGAGAACAGGGGAGAGGGCTGGTGGGGAAGAAAATTAGAAGCAGAGGATTTGGGAGGATTCTCATAATGACAGTGGTGCTCACCAGGGGCATTCCATATTGTTGGACTCTCTAACCTTACAGGCACATGACAGAAGTCCACTTTTTCCACCAACTTGAAGTATGCCCGTGTGACTTGAAATATAGCAATTAAATATGAGGAAGGGGATCTGTATTCATGTTTAGGAGGAAGTTTCTAGCCACACTGTATTCTGCCCCACATTCTCTCTTTGCTCTAGCAACATTTAAGAAAATGGCTGTTCCATCAGCCTAGATTCCTGCTCACTACAATGAACAGAGCCCCTGTCAAACTGTGATGGGCATGGAGCATGATTGAGAAATAAACTATGTTGATTTAAGCATCTGAGATTTGGGAGTGTTTGTTATTGCAGTATAACCTGGTTAGCCTGACGGACACTGAAGAAGCAGATAGAGGCTGAGAAAATGCCAAACACAAATATATTAAGAAAGAAAGTGAAGAATTAAAGATGAAGAAAAAAGTAGATCAAATAAGATATGGAGAAAGGGAGGGAGCAAAAGGGACTATAAGAGAGAAGAGAAAGAACAGAGAAAGGTGAGAAGAAAGAGAAAGAGAAAAATGACAAAAGAAAAAGAAGGTAATCAAGGCTGTGGCTGCCCAAAGTATCTGGAGTGATAACTTGCCATGTAAAGTAAGTGTATGGGTCTTGATATTAACTGTGTATTTTCCTTTATTTCATAAATAGTGACTAACCAATGTCTTCTTAGTTATGCCTCAACCTGTTTATTGAAACCAGCAAAACAAACTAAAGCACAGGGATGGTGTTTGCAACTGAACAGTTCAGCTTTATTATGAAATAATACTTTGTGGCAGAAGACAGCCTGACAGATCATCAACTTCTGAGTCCTTCATATCGTGCCCAGAGGTGCTCTAAGGCTTCCACATGGCTCTCTGAGGTGCTGCTCCCTGACACAAGGCAAGGTAGACCAAGCAATTGCTCTCTCTTGTTTCTACCAGAGCAGTTGCACTTTCATGTGGTGTGATTAGCAGGCGTCCACGCACTATTTTATTTGAAGAAAGTGTTCTCTTTTAAAAAGAAAAAAAATCTTCTAACCACAGATCCAGTCCTTCATGGACAAGATATCACATACTTCTCTAATAGCCCATCCAAGCATCATGTATGAAATTACCTCTTCATTCTGGATGAAATGAGGTTTGCAGCTTTAAACCAGGACTCATTAATGGGAGATTGCTATTGACTAAGGATCTCACTTGATCAGGGGGCCTTCAGAATGGACAATGGAGAATGAAAGACCTACAGAGATGGTCTTATGGAAGGAAGACCCTTTTTGTTTGAAGATGACCAAAGCAGGAAATTGCCAGAAGCTCTGACTTCACAGAAAGCCTATTCCCTGTTTAGAATCCAAAGCCACATTCTAGCATTTTGATTAGAATGCATGGTGATTCTCCCTTCCAAACCAAAGCCAGGAATACCTGCCAATGATGCCCAGAACAGTTCGGCTGGTGTGGCTCAGAGGTTGAACATTGACCTATGAACCAAGATGTCATGGTTCAATTCCCCATCAGGGCATGTGCCTGGATTTTGGGATCCACCCCGAGTTGGGGGCATTCAGGAAGCATCCAATCAATGATTCTCTCTCATCATGGAGGTTTCTGTGTCTCTCTCCCTCTCCCTTCCTCCCTGAAATCAACAAAAATATATTTTAAAAAGGATGCCCAGGATATATTTTGTTCCCAAGGGACCATAGCTAGTCACCCTCCAATCATAGCGATTATTGACTTCTGGGGATGAGGTGGGTGAGGCCAAAACAAAGTCTGACAGGCTACTTTCTGGCTTGGATATCTTTTTCTTATGGAAAGCTTCATTGTCTATCTCTCAGTTTAGAAGGAAACTCCTGGGTTTGCAGCAGGACTGGGAGGGGGGCAGTCCCTTTGTACTGCGGACCACAGTAGACCCCTGTTCACTTTGGATAACTTGGTAGGACTGAGGTAGAGGGCAGTGACATCGTGAGAAGAGTGTCAGACACTAAACATAGGGAACATACTGCAGGTACACAAACAGGAGCAGACACAAAAATAACATCTGGAAATCTGAAGGGTGAAATGAACTGCTAGGGTTGGTTCTCTTGCTCCTTTGGTTGCTTGTGAAGTAGGTAAGTCACATGAAGCATTAGCAATGCATAACAGTACTTCTGAATGCACTATCTGTTCACTTTATATTATCCCAGACTTAGATTCTTGCAAGAATGTTTTTCATCTGTGGACTGGTGAGATTTCTACATTTGAAATGTATGAAGGTAATTTGAGCTGTGTTTATATAATACACGTTCATGTTGGCGGTTGTCCCTAACTCTATTTCCATAATCATGCCTCTCTGCTCAGCACTGTAACTTTGACTGCATGTAAAGCAATTAGCCCACCAGCAGCTAGGAATGGTTCCACATGGACAATCTAGGATGGTTTTTTTCCTCACTAACTAAAAAAAGAAATGGTCATATGTACCTGGTTCTTCAGCTTGCAGATGAAATAGTTTATTTCTCACATAGGTTATAGTTTAGATGTTTGGCACTGTAAAAATATAATGGAGTCCATGAAAACTAGAGCTTTCTCTCCCCCTAATATCTAGAGAGGAAAGAAATAACATTAAAATCAGCAACCATTTGGGTACCCAAGGAAAGATAGCAGATATTGCTTCATCTGATCTTCAGGGCATGTTTTTTCATGAGGAGAAAAAACACACACCAAACAACAAAGAAATTCATAGTTTGCAGATAAGAGAAGGGCCTGAGAGTGAGGGAGGAGGTGACTGAGCAGACCCCGAGTTGAGGGCCAGTAATCAGAGACACACAGTGAGGGGAGTAGATGGGGAAGGGGACAAGAAACACCAAGGACCCCCTGTCTCTGGCGATGGTAGCAGGGAACTAAAATAAAAGGAAGAAATGACTGCAAGTGGCCATGGGTCAAGGCTCCATTCAGCCTAAATGGCCAATGTGTGAACTTGACCTTGGAGTGGGCATGGTTGAGAAATTGGATTGCTGAACAACTGGTTACAGGGAAAATAATAAAAATTCAGGCTCAGTTCCTGAAATTATATTCATGTATTGACAATGTTCTTTTGAGACTTCTGTGGAGAATTTTTTTTAAAAAAAGTTGGAGCCTTGTTACATCATTAGAAAATGTCATGAGAGGTCGCTCTGTGTTTCTTAGCTGAAGCAATTCCGCCCATGGAACCTGGAAAGGAAAATCTCCGTACTGGTGTCCTGCTATTTCAATTCAGTAAGGTGCAAAGAACTATTAAAATAACTCGAGGACACATAGTATACATTCGTCCAAATCTATGGAATGCACACCACCACGAGTAAGCTATAGATTTTGGGTGATAATAATGTGTCATTGTAGATTCATCAATTATAACCTGATCATGAATGTTGATAATGGGGGAGGCTATGCTTGTGTGGGGGCAGGCAGGGGTATGAGGGAAATCTCTGTACCTTTGGCTCAATTTTGCTGTGAACCTAAAACAGGTCTAAAGTAAAATCTATATTTAAGAAGATAAAGAATAAAAAAATAATCTATGATCATACAAAGAGGCTGCATCATATGAGATATGGATCAATGTTACTTTATTGCATACTTTCTTCCAGGGAAAATTTCAAGATTTTAATGAAAAGATATACGCCTAATACCTGATATTTCTATAGAACAAGATGGACTCCAAAGTGATTTTCTGTCATAATAATTGCTATTATTAAAAGTAAAATTGGGCTAATTAGGTCCATTCTTAGTGTGAATCCATATGAAGTCATGTGTGCACTAGCACACACATGCTTGTACACACATACACAAAAAGTTTCACTGTTCAGAACAAATTAAAAATGCCTCGAGAGAAGCAAAGGCTCAAACCCAGCTTTGAACTTGGGAAGTTTCCACCCACTATGTTTGTTTTGTGTATGGATTTGATGAAACATGCCTGTGCTCAAGCCAAGAAACACTGTCACTGCAGCTGTTTATCTTGGAGATTCAGGACTTTGCCAGTGAACTGCGTGGGTGTAAAACAGAGAGGAGAAAAGTGATAGCAAGATGCAGCCCTGGCAGGCATTGAGAGAATGTAACGTTATTCTTCCTAAGGCACCTTTTCATTGGTGATTAAATTAGGGCATGTTCATGCTTCAGATGGGTGTCCAATGCCTTCACTTGAGTGAAATGTTCCTGGAGATAAATCCATCTGCTTTTGCGTATGCTCTGATGCGTAGTAAATATTTAATGTCAACACTGCATCCTCCTCAGGATCCCTAAGTCATTCTCTACTTTCTCAGGGTGAAACCCTAGAGACCAGACGCTGTTCCTTGATCCATACTTTCAAAAGTAGCCACCTTGGTATGACTCTGAGATGACTGGGGGGTGACATGCTAGCCATAGTAACAGCCCATAATAACACACTTAGTGATGGTATGAGCCAGGCTGTGGACTATCTGCTTTTTCACCCACTCCTTCCAGCAGTTTCCCCAGGTAGTTCTTATTATTACTTTATTAGAAGCCCAGCATGTGAAATTGTGCAGCCACGGCCACCTGAGGGCCCTCCCACCTGCTGCCCCGCCCGCCCACCATCCACCAGCCTTGCTGGGATCAGAGCCTGTGGGCCATGTTGTGTGAGCCATGAGTCCTGCCCTGCTGCTGCAAGCAGCTTGTGGGCCGGGAGGGAGGGACTGGGAGGTGCTCCATGCACCTCCTGGTGACCCAGGCTGCTTTGCTTCAGCCACCGCCGCCACCCACCCGGTTCCTTGTGGATTCCCGTCTGATCATTGGTCATTACGGCATTACGGCATTACAGCAACAGGCCTTTTATAATATAGACTAGAGGCCAGGTGCATGTATTTGTGCACTGGTGGGTCCCTCAGCCTGGCCTGCAGGGATAGGGCCAAAACCAGCTTTCTGACATCTCCCGAGGGGTCCCGGATTGCAAGAGGGCACAGGCCACGCTGAGGGAACCCCACTGGTGCATGATCAGGGCTGGGGAGGGACCACAGAAGGCTCCAGGGCATATGTGGCCCCTCTCGCTCAGTCCTGATTGGCTGGACATCAGCAGTAAGCTAACCTACCGGTAAGAGCGTCTGCCCCCTGGTGGTCAGTGCATATCATAACGACTGGTCGACCGGCCAGACACTTAGCATATTAGGCTTTTATATAGAGAGATTTTACAGAAGAAGTTTAGAGAAATGGCTAGAAACTAGTGTGTTAATATGGTGGACAGCTCACTCTTCTATCCCTATATGGCATCCCTTTTTCTGGATGGAATTATCAACCAATGATTGTTGGTGCCAATTCAATGCCAACAGGGATCCTCAATTTGAGGTGCAGTGAAGAAAGAAACTTTATTCAGTGCAAAATAGCTCATTTATGATACAACACAGCTGTGAAAACAGCATGGCTAGATAGCTCTGCTCTGCTCCTCAATAGTCTACTCTCCTCCACTCCATGCCAGTCTGCTTTGTACTGCACTGATCCGCTCTGCTCTGGTGAGACATCTTCCTGTTCCAACTGGGTCACCGAGGCCCAACTGTGGAAATGGAAAGTGTGCTCTCCAAGCCAGAGGGGAGCTGGCTTATATGGACTGGAGTCCCCACCCCTGGTCCCTGATTGGTCAGTCCTCACAAATGAGCACTCCAAATCCTCACAGTTTGATTGGTCCAAAAGGCACTGTTCTGCTTGGTCAGAATAGAGCTGTTCTATTTGACTGGAACTGCATAACTCCAATTGGATGGGGAAAGCTTCAGTCCTATTGGTTGAAATAAGATTCCAGGAACTCCCTGATAAAGGCTGGCTCAGACAGCAGAGACAGTCCAGGCTGGCAGTTCAGGGAAGAGGTAGGTAGTTCAACACCGAGGCAGACAGTTCAGTGCAGGCTTCTCTGTGAAGTGCAGTTTGTGTGAGAAGTCCCTGTGCAGAAATGGCTGCTAGCCTCTGTTTTTAAAATTGGAGCCCTTCTTAGTAGGTGTTTTTTACCCCTCAGGGTTCACAGAATCGCTGACCAACTTCATTCCTACACTTAAAAGATAAATCTTAAGGGGATAGATGCCTTTCCCTCTTGATTCAGCAGGGACTTATTTTTCCAAAAGTGAACTCAGTGAGTGCATTGAAACGACTAGCCTGAAGTGCCCCACCATTCCACACACCAGCTCACTGTGAACAAGGTCTCCTGCGAGTCTGGGACGACAATCTACAGCATGTTTTGCAGTTGCACTTTGGCACTGCATGGTTGCCTGTGGTGACAGGAGTGCTTTTTGTCTTGGAAATTGCTGCCAATTTTGTAACCAAAAGTGGAAAAGTTTTCTAATCCACAATAATCAGCCATCCTACACTCACCACTGGTAGGTCCACTGGGCACAGAATGAAAGGAATCAGCAGGGCCTTTCCTTGCCCAGGAGACATTTTTGTTAAGTGATCTGCCCAGAAATGCCATTTATTCTTCAGAGTTATTCATGCTGAGATGCCCCCGTACCTCTTGGAGCTAAAAAACTGAATTTAGCAAGATGAATGGTGTGAATCCTAAGGCTGCATGCAACAGGAGCAAGATTAGTTATTTCTCAATTGCTAACAACATTTTAACCAATTTATAGACCAGCAGATAATGCCTCAAATCCACAGGATCTCTTCAGGTTGCCCTGGTACTTAGAAATTTTTCCAAGAGAAAATGCATATGTGCTTCGCAAAAGCAATAAGAGGGAACTTTCGTGAAGTCAGAGTTACCAAGTTTCTATCAGTTGACCAAGCCCTGGGTAGCATTAAATACTTAGCAAATATTGGTAACTTCGCTCTCATTTAATGTGGTTCTGACCCTGCCCCCAGGGGCAATCCTGACCAGCATATTATTAACTGTAGCCCAAGAAAGGCCACCTTGGTTATGGAGCTGCCCAGGCCTGGAGAGAGACTTCTGGGTTGGCCCAGGGTCGGAAGGCTGTTTCTGAACCATTCAGACTCGTGGCCTGCCCTTAATACACCATGAACCCTTCAGTTCAACTTTTAGCTAAAGAAAACAGTAAGTTGAGTTCATATTTACTTTGCCCCTCCCTCAAACCTCTAAAAGGACTGTAAAGGGTTAAAAAAAAAACCCACACAAAACCACACCCAGATATAAGCCCTCAACACAAAGAAGACAACAGAAGCCTAATTTTGCACATAGGAAAAAACAGATGGATGAATGGCCACGGACTTGGCAGATCCCAGAAAGCTGAAACATAAGCCAGCAGAAGGTAAAGACAAGAAGCAACCTGATTGTGCTTCAAAAACCAGGAGTAATGGTGCCAGGAGCTTTTCAAAGTGGGGGTGAAGAGAGAGCTGAAAACAGGGGTGTGGTTTGAAACTCTAAGAGGTAGTCAGATACTAGATTCCCTCTCCATCTCCCATTCTGTACAACTCCTTAAACATGTTCCCTTCCCCCAGGCCTGGCAGGAAACTAAAAGTGTATTTTCAGAGGGGTAAACCAGAGGAGTTCTGGCATGGGGAAAGACCAGACACAGCTAGAGGCAGCTTAGCATGCTCCTTGGAGCACTGGTTATATTAATAATCAGCTTGGGCTGGGGGCGGGGAGACCATTTGTAGTCATTGCCAACTTCAGAGGTATACATACTCCCACTCAAGATAATTTCAAGCTAACAACCTAACTCTCATCATGGAGTTGGGAAGAGAGATACAGAGTCAGCTTTTTGTGAACAGGGGTAAGCTGGCTTCAGGGCCACCGAAAATGCTAAAGATAGAGAAATTGAGTGGAATATTACACACACAATCTCCATTTTCATCCCCCTTTCTGTTTGGTGCCCACATGCGAACAGACAGGATAATACTTTATAGGCAGTGGGTTGGAAGGTTTTGTTTTTCCCTTGGAGAATCTGACTGGTTAGTAAGAGTTAAGAGGTACCTGGAAATTCTTTTATCATCAGTGGCCCCCATGAAACTACCAACCGGATTGCTCTACAATGAATTCCATCTGACAACAAGCCCTCTTACAAAGAGCTTCCAAAGACACTTCATAGAACAACGCATATGTAAGCACATATTCAAAGAGGACCAGTTATTTTAGGAAATATGCCAACTTGAAAGTCAAAGGCAAAAAAACACACACACATAAACTGAGAAAAATGGATTTGGAATTTAAGAAAATGACAATGTAGAGAGAAGAACACTTCGAAAAAATTGAGATGAACTATTACATTCATGAGCTAAGAAAAGGAAGCTTTTTAAATAAACATTCAGAAAGCAGAAAGGAATCTTAAAAATTAAAAAAAAAGTATGATAGAAGAGCAGAAAATCTCAATAGATGAGGTGAAAGGTAAAATTCAGGAAACCTAGAAAGGAGCAAAGGCAAATAAGTGCACAATGTGAGAAAAATATTTTTAAGTAGATTATTAATTCAAGAGATCCAAAACCAAATAACAGGAATTTCATAAAGAAAGAAAGAGAAAAGAAACAGAAGAAATTATCCAAGAAATGCTACAAATAAAATTTTCAGAATAAAGTACTACATGATTTTCCTTCCACATTGAAGGGATTACCAAGAATGAGCAAAATGGATAAAAAAGGCCCAAGCCTATGCATGCACATCATTGTTAAATTTTATAACACTAGAGACGAAAAAAAATAAAGTTTTCAGAAAGTAAAAACCAATGACCAAGATTCAGCACAGCATTGAACTTCCCTATATTATACTAAAAGTGGAGATAAATGATCAATGCATGCCTTCAAAATCTGAGGGGGATATGATTTCCAAGCTAATATTCTATACCCAGACATACCATCAATTAAGTGAGAGGATAAAATAAGGGCATTGTGAGACATTCAAAGTCCAAAAAATCTTCTTTTCTTGAACCCTTTTTTTAAGGAAGCTACTGGAGGAGAAAATCCTCTAAAATAGGGGTGGGGAATGTCTGGCCCCCAAAAAATCATTTAATCTGGCCCTGCAAGGCAATAGGGATGAGTTAAATATTTGAAAAAATGTAGCAGGCTAATTTTTAAGTAGATAATTTTGTATGGCTCGAGAATGATGTTATAAATATCCAAATGGCCCTGGGCAGAAAAAAAGGTTCCCTACCCCTGCTCTAAAACAAAGGAGTATATCAGTAAAGAAAACATTGGATGCAGAAAACAAGCACTCAAACACAAAGGGTAGACAAGGGAATTGCAGAGGATGATGGCGAAGAGAGATCCCAGGAAGGCATCTTGGCAGTATATCTAGAGAACATTAACACAGATTAGAATGGAAAGGCAGAGGGCTCTGGATGTCTCAACAAAGAAGGATCAATAGTGTGCCGAATGTGTGTGTCCCTTAAGAGGAGTTTTATATTTATGATAAAGAGTTTGGGGATTAAGTAGTATTAGGTACATAGAAAACTAAGCAATGCTGTCCATCAAGATGGGAAGGAAAGGGAGCTAACACTGGTGATGTTAGTACAGGAAAGGAAATTTAATAATAGTTCACTACATGGCTCAACTGTGAATACTGTTCTCTAACTGCACAGCAATGTACAAGACCATATATTGATCCAAAACCAACATTATAACATCATTGTATAGAAAGCCTATGGGGAGGAGAATGTATGTGTGCACTTGTGCTATGCTGTGAGGGGAAGGACTGAAAAATGTTAATTCCTGTCTTCTACAGAGAAGGAAAAAAAGTAACCGAAACAGTAGGAGCAAATCATTTAGATAAAATTATTTAGGTAAGTATAAGCAAAAAATAATAATCAATAGAAATAGTTAAAAGTTAAAGTCATTGGGAGGCCAGTGAAAAGAGGCTACAGGGATTTTTAAATGAATCATGTAGAAAAAAATTATTTTAATGCTGTGAACACATAATTTAGATTAAAAAGTAAATATAAAACAAGAAAGAAAATTATTATATTTAGAGAAAACAGAAAACCTTTAACAAAACTAGAACTATTTGTGAATACCTGAATATCCTCTGATTGGAACAGAGGATGGTAGATACACCTGGTAGAAGCACACTATAAAGGATTATACCCAACTCCAGATGTCTGGTGCCATATGTAATAGAGTGGCAACAAAGTGGCCAACAGTTTGACCATAACCACCTTACCACGAGTTTTCCTAATATTTAGAAAACTTGTCATTGTACTGGCCACCAGATAAATTTTGCCTATAAAATTATCCTACATGTTATGGCTATGTTTGACATACTTCTATGTGAAAGGGACTTAATCAAACTCTAATGATTAATTTCTGTGTCTGCCTCATTCACTAGATGTTGTCTCTGTGAATCAGTTTCACATAGTAAGTATTCTTGGAGGGCAAATACTATGTGCCAGACTGTGCATTATGCTCAGGAATCAAAGGCATGCCTCCCCGCCTTCCTTCAATATTTGTGTCTAATATGTCTAGAAACTGGGGAAACTTGGTAGTGAAAGAGGCAGAGTTTCTTCCTCCTAGAGCCCACAGTCATGAAAGGAATTGAAAGTGTAAAAAAATTAGATTGTAGATGGACCTTCTAATTCTCATAAGAATCTTGGGTAAGGCTTTCAGTTTTCACAAGAGAATAGTAACCCTGTTTTTCACCCAGTTGAGTTTTTAAGCATATGGATTGGCATTAGCAGTGCTGAAAGGGGGTGATTAAATTTGTCCAGGGTAGCAAGAAAAGCAACAGAAGTGTGGCTTGTTATGCTTTTATCCCTAATTTCTAACAGAGTACTTGGCACATGATTGGTACTATGTAAATGTTTATTGAATGAATAAATGGTGGAAGGGTGGATGGATGATGATGGATGATGGGCAAATGGATGGATGAGCTGATTCATCTGAATTCACCTTGGCTTATTAATAAGTTTGTTCTAAGAGCAGAGGGATCATATATTGGAGACTGTGTAATTAGGTTGTGTTGATTTTAAAAATCTTTGGACACATACAGAGTAGACATTTTAAATCTTTGGACACATTTTTCCCTAAAGCTTCTATACAGTCATGGTTATGTCAGCCCCTCAGGTTCCATAAATACATTTTTGAGATGAGCCTAGACTCCCAGGGGGCACACTTTTAAAAAATGGCTTATTTTTAGAGGTCCTTGTTTCCTTGGTTTAGATTTCAGGGAACCATGGGACTAATTACACATGTAGACATCAGGACAGTTTAGTTATTTTTATTTGAGATAGAAGCACATTTTCTGTGTTCATTCCAGGTTGTTCTCTTTACTGTGTGTGTGTGTGTGTGTGTGTGTGTGTGTGTGATATCCAGATTATAAGAAATTTTCTGCCCAAAATCAAGTTCTGTTCCATTCATTCTCACTCTTATCTAAATCTAAACTCATTATATTTGCTTGGAAGGACGTTATTTTTCTTTGTTTAAAAGACAGAATAGCTGTTAGGGGACAGATCTCTGTTATAACATTAACTCTGGAATGAAAGAGCCCTCTGGAATTAAACAGTTGTCTCTAAAGTCAGTTGTGTGATTTAAGCTGAGTTGTAAGGAACTTCCAAACTACATTTAGCTCACCTTGCTGAGCTGGCTGCTTCCACTCACTGCGAAAGGCAAGAAGAGCCCCTCCCCCAGTAAATCTCAGATTGCTTTCACTGAAAGGAAAGAATAAATGTACGCCCTCATGGTAAGAATAAACGTAGGCCCTCCAACACAGGATGACTGCTGCTTGCTAAACATACAGAGCAGACATTTCTTTGTTTCTCTTTACATTTAGTTTGCACTTAATAACTCTCTGAATCAGTGTGGAGAATGAAGTAGCACTAACTTCAGTAGCTTGATTATGAGGCACCTACACACACACAGAGACAGACAAAAGTAGGCAGGTGAGCCCATAAAAATGCTTCCAAGGGATATGGCCGATATAAAGGCATCTTTTGAAAATGAAAAATATTGGATCCATCAATTCTGTTTTGGATTCCTGCACTTAACTCTCTTGGCTTTGTAGGTGAGTAACCCAAGACAGCATTTGCACCGTTGTATTTATGGAATATAATTTATGAGGCAATAACAATTCATTTAAGCCGGTTCTCAGCCTCATTTATTCTCAGAGTGTGGATGTGCCTTCCCACTTGTTCTGAGGGCACCCATCAGATGGGTGTTGGTAAGCTGTGCTGCCCTGGCTGGCCAGCATCCATCTGCCTCCTGCACCCATGCTCTCTCCACAGCCTGGGTGGCCGCCCCTCTGCCTCATTAGCGCTGAGCTCACCATATCTTTTGGCTTTAGCTTTTGATACCCTTGGAATGAGAATCAGGAATCGACTTTCCAAATTTGCTCTTATTAACATGAGTGCAGCTAGCAATTGGCCTCACAGCCTGTGAAGAGGGATTTATTAGATTCTGTTCAACAATTATTTATTTATTTAAATCCTTTTTTTCTGTCCCAGACTGCGACTGAGCTGGAGCAAGCAGGAGGCTTGGTTGCCCCGGCGATGGAGGAAGCCAAGCTTCCTGCCTGTCCTCGCCAGCTGTGGAACTCCGTTCAAGGCAACAAAGTTTCAATTATAGAAGATAAATAATTCCCAGATCCCTGCTTCCAACCAGCCTCCACTGGGAGCTTGGGTGGCTGGGGGGCTTGGCCAGCCTGCAAACAGCCATCAGCCCCTCACCCAGACTGGCCAGGCCCCCCAGCAAGACACTCCCCCCCCCCCCCAATTGCTGACAGTCGCCTCCCTCTTGGGTGGTAGATGCTCAACGCAGGAGCTGGCCCCTGGTGGTCAGTGCGCTCCCACAAGGGGAGCTCTGCTCAGCCACAAGCCAGGCTGACAGCTGCCAGTACAGCAGTAGTGGTGGGAGCCTCTCCCGCCTCCTCAGCAGCACTAAGGATGTCCGACTGCAGGTTAGGCCTGCTCCCCGCTGGCAAGTGGACATCCCCCGAGGGCGGCTGGGCTGCCAGAGGGATGTCTGACTGCCAGCTTAGTCCCAATTCCCCAGGGACCGGGCCTAAGCCAGCAGGTGGTCATTCCCCGAGGGGTCCCAGACTGCGAGAGGGCACAGGCCGGTTTGAGGGACCCCCCCAGAGTGAACAAATTTTTGTGCATGGGGCCTCTAGTCTTATATAATAAAACCCTAATATGCAAATTGACCAAACAGCAGAATGACTGGTCACTATGACATGCACTGACCACCAGGGGCCAGCTCCTGCGTTGAGCATCTACCACCCAAGAGGGAGGCGACTGTCAGCAATTGGGGGGGGGGGTGAGTGGGCAAGGCCAGCCAGCAGACAGTGCCAGGCCTCCAGCCAAGACGGGTTCTAGTGGGGGCCCTGCCCTGATCACCCTGCCTGCATGTCATCCCGCAGAGGGAGGCGATGTGACAGTGAGGGGCAGAGCTGGCCAGCGGGCAATGCCAGGCTGCCAGCCAAGGCAGGTGCCAGCGGGTCCTCCCCCCCATCGCCCTTCCTGCCAGTTGTCCCACAGACTCAGAAGGATCAGGTTATGTACTACTTTTTATAATCAGGGCAAAAAAAATGTAGCTGCCCGTACAACAGCAAGATGCCTTTCATCTGTTGAAAAGTATGGTCACTGGTGCATGCAGCATCCCGGATTGTGAGAGGGATGTCTGACTGCCGGTTTAGGCACAACATCCCCCAAGGAGTCCCAGATTGCAAGAGGACACAAACCAGGCTGAGGGTCCTGTTTCCTGCCCCCCCTCCCCCCACCCCTGCATGAATTTCATGCACTGGGCCTCTAGTGCATTTATAATAGAATGGCATACTCTATATGACAATGAATACCCTCATTATACTGATAGACTATAAACATTCTTGATAGCATTGACAAATGAGTGCTTTCCATGTCTTCAGTTGCCCCAAGCTGTGAAAATTAGTTGAAATTAGTAGACACATTTGCATGGTGTTTGGGATCAAATTTTTAATACAATGAGTAATTTTTTAAAAAACATACAAGCCCTATATTTTTCACACAGGGATACAGGGACTGAGGTGTAAGAATAGCTGAGATCTACATCAAACCAAATCTCAGAATAAAAAGTAGGGTGGGAGAATAAGACATGGACTGTTTACTGGGCTGCAACCTGAGATAAATGGAAATGTTCAGTACATAAGCAGCGGCTCCTGTGTGAATTCTTGCGAAGGAAATTCTCTGATGTGGAAGATGAGTATATTTTCTGTTTAACATCTGTTACTTTCAATACGCACATCCATATATGTAGGTTTCTTTGTCTCAGAACTACAGTTTCTGCTGCTTACGGCTTCAGGGAATTATGAAACTGTCAAGTGCTGGTCCTAACGCTCTGCAACAAATGAATAGCTTGTGCTCCTCACTGTTCTTTCACCATCCTCAGGAGAAAACCAGGACAGTCATTAAGGAGGGAAATGGACACTGTGCAGCCCAGCCTCTCCTCACTGGCTCAGACTGGTTGGAGTGAATATACTCATCTTTGCATATTGTTTGCAGGACTGTAAACCTGTGCAAAGTAAGTAATTTATTTTTAATAACTAACATAAAACACATTTATTTTTAATACTTAGTTGAGATCTGGGTGGCCAGAGGAGACTTTAGACTGGATGGGCGAGACAGCAGAGTCAGGGAATTTGGGGAAAGATGGCAAGAAACAAAGATCTTGAGAAGCATGGTTTCTTAGATGGGGGATTTGCAGGTTCACGGGGAGAGGAAGGACACCACAGAAGATCATTTCCATTGCCAACCTGCGTACAAGCCCACCGTCAGCTGCAGACTGATCAGATTTGCCGACCTACACCACCAACTACCAAAATGACAACAAACCACAACAAAGAATGCTCTCTGTGCTTAAAGGGCTGAGCAGGGAGCAAAGCCATGAGCAGAAAGGGCATCACACAAGGACAAGTGCCAGTCTACACCTTTCATGACCTGGACCTACCTTCCCTTTTTCACCTCCAGGCCATAACATTCATGAGCTGAAGCAAGAGAACAAATGGAGGGCCAGATACCAGGCACTTAAGTTTGCACATTACAAACTGCAGCCAGGGTGACTAAGGGAGCCATGTCTCCCCCGAGGCAGCCTTGCCATGTGAGAGCATGAGAGGGACATGGAACACATGTGCTGGGGTGGGGCAGGGTGGGTGCTGGTCCAGGCATAGCATAGGACTCCTCAGTGGTGGAGGACTAATAAACTTTGGGGTGCCAGCCCAGGTAGGTGCCCCTTCTCCACACCTCATGTTTCCAGCTCAGGATTCCAAATCAAGCAGCTCTAAAAACCTCTCAGAACATTACCACTTGGGCAGGGGTGGAAGGTGAGTAAGTACTGCAGTTATAAGAGGAATCCAGTTTGCTTAAAATGTCACCTGGGTGAATTATGTGGCCAACTTTAAACACTTTCACTCTGGTTCCCACAGGCAGTAGTTATGATTATCTCCTTCCCCTGCTGTCTCTCTCTCTCTCTCTCTCTCTCTCTCTCTCTCTCTCTCTCTCTCTCTCTCTTTTCTTTCTCTCAATCAGCAACCATGCCATTCTCTGGCCTGAGGGCCCAGCTTGCTTCCTGCATCCTCAGGTAATTCATATTTGCTCAATTGGTCAACAATTTGCAAAACAACAATAAGACAACCTGCTTTTGCTAGTAGATTGAGGGGAAAATGCTTTGTGTTGCAGGGTTCCGGGTTTTGAAGTGTGGACCCAGTGCTACCTCATTCTCACCCAGGTTAAAGGTGGCAGACTGATCAGATGTCATTGCCAACAACAAATTATTTCCGCTAATGGTGTCGCCTTTGCCTGGAGTGCCTCCTCATCATCATCATGCTCATCATCCTCATCATCACCATCACACACACCACACACCATTTCTTCCTTCTTCGACATTCCTACCCACCCATCAGGTCCCAGACCAGTTTTTACCCTCTCCATAAAGAAATTAACTATCGAAGCCCTAACTTCTAGTATCTCAGAATGTGACCTTACTTGGAAACAGGATCATAGTAGTTAGCTAAGATGAGGTCATACCTGAGTAGAGTGGGCATATAATCCAATATGACTGGTATCCACGTAGGCAGAGAAGACACAAACATATACATACAGAAAGAGGATTCTTGTGAAGATACAGGTGCATAGAGGGAAGATGACCATGTGGCCATGGAGGCGGAGATCAGAGATGCATGTACGACCCAAAGAACGTCATGGACTACTGACAGCATCAGGAGCTGAGAGAAAGGCATGAACAGATTCTCCCCTAGAGCATTCAGAGAGAGCATGATCCTATGCCTTGATCTCAGACTCCTAGCCTATAGAACAGTGAGAGAACAAATTGCATTGTTTTAAGCCACCCAGTTTGCGGTTGTTATGGCAACCCTAGGAAACGCATACTGTGACCATTCTCAAAATGTCCAAGCACAGTCTGTGGGTGCTCCCCCAGCTTGGATTTAGCACTTTACTAAGGCATTAATCCCAATGGGAGAGTTGGGATTTACATGCCTGTCTGCACAGTAAACTGACTTGTGATTCCTCAGGTGCTGCTACCCTGCCATACAAATTAGCACTCCTAGCTCAGTGCCTACACACAGAGGTCCTTCAGAAATGCAAAAGGAGCAGATGAATGAGCAATTGAGAAGGTTTATGCAAGAGGGAAATAACTAAATACTTAATTATAAGCTTGGCCAAGGCAGCAGCCCCAGTACAAAGAGAGAGGTGAACATAGCCCCGCAAATATTCCTACTGTGCTGTAGCCTACTAGGAACTTTTTTACAGTATTGCCTTAATGTTTAGATGCTCCCTCTTTTACAGAGAGCCAAATTTAGGCAACCTTTTACAATTAAAAAGCAGGTCATTAATTTCCTCTGTTTCTAAATAATGCCAAGGGGAAGAATGCTTCTTAGATCCAGGGAACCCCAATTCTAATTTCACCCCCGGCAGGATGCCTTCAGTGACCAGGGCTCCTTGGGCTGGTGTGGGCCTCCTGGGCCAGAATCAGACACTTCTCATTACTTCCCTCACTTAGGAAAAGAAAACAAGCTCCATTTCCAACACACACTCAAAGGGGCTATGCAAAAACATAGCCTGAGGGAAATGAGAAATGAGTGTTTTATCATAATCCCTTAAAAAGGATAAATGTCACCTTAATTTAATTGGGGCTTTGCTATTACATTTCTTCTCTATCTGTGACACAGTTAAATCTTATTATCAAAAGCACTGACCCAAAATGAGCTACTTTTTCTCAAAAAAATTAAAAAAAAGGAAAAAGGAGAGGAAGGGAGAAAAGAAAGAAATCTCCCTGACATCATTTTTTCCAGTGTCTTCTGTGAGTCCTTTGGTTCTGAATTAATTATTCAGAGGAAGAGAAAGTGAAGCAGAATTTCAGTTGGAAGGTATGGGAGCATGAGTAGTTTGAAGAGCATATTTAAAATGCAATATAGATTTATTCCTAGAAAAAGAAAAACTTAAAAACGTTTTAATAATACAAATTTGGAAAAGCAAAGAGTGACAACTCCCTACTGATAGAGACACACAAAAGATAGATATGAGCACCAAAAAGGCACCAGCACTAGGACATTTCCCCAGGAGGGATGCTGTTTATCAGAATCTTGAACTTAAACACGGTGTAATATATGTATTTATGCTTATGGAAAAGAGGTGTATGCTTTAAAATATACCACATGTCTGCCCTGAATAGTTTGGCTCAGCGGATAGAGCGTCGGCCTGCAGACTGAAGGGTCCCGGGTTCGATTCCAGTCAAGGGCATGTACCTTGGTATGGGCACATCCTCAGTGCGGGGTGTGCAGGAGGCTGCTGGTCTATGTTTCTCTCTCATTGATGTTTCTAACTCTCTATCCCTCTGCCTTCCTCTCTGTAAAAAATCAACAATGTATATATTTAAATAAATAGAATAAAATAAAATATACCACATGTTTACTATTATTTTCTCTTTACATAATTCATACTGATCATAAGATATAAAGCCCACCTTTGGGTATCAAGAACCTTGAAATCTATCCCCAAACCGGAGAACTGCAACCTTATTACTTTGAGTAGACTTGCTCCATCATTGCAATTGTATTTGCCCCTCCCCACATGGCTACTGTTTATCAGTGTTTTCAGACAACTAGAAACCCTTTCTAATGATAGGGGATAACTGCTATGTAAACACAAAGTAACAGTCTGTTAGACATCCAAGAAGAATGGAGAAATATTGCATAAGTCTCTTTGGAATAAGAAAATAGTATTCCATGTTGGTTAAAGACAATATAAAGGGCAGACAGGGTGATTTTTTAACTTAAGAGATATATTGTTTAGGATGTTTCCTCCCGTATTAAATAAATTATCGGGTAGCACATGAGTCATATGAATTTAAAAAAATCTTTTTAGAGAGTCTATTAACATGTTCATACCCTTATAGTAGTGGATGCCTTTCATCTCCACCTTAGTTGCAGGTGTGGACCAAACAGGTAGTAAGACATCCACATGCTGTGTCAATTTTTTCCTCTCCTGGGTAATTCTGACTGCAGCATGCAGGCAGGGCTAGGGGAGCCCCAACAACCCAAAGGATGTGCTACCAGTTACAAAATTAAGATAAGAGAATGCCTTAAATGTTACCCAACACAAAGCAAGTGCCTAATATTTGTTGAATTAATGAATAAATTAATATTGAAATATTAATATACTTAATAGTATTAAATATGTCAAAATATATTAAATCTCCCGATATTCATAGGATAAAATAGCAAAGAATCATTCATTTTGAAATCTCAGAAGTTATAGCCAATAATCAAAATAACAAAATGAATCAAAGAGAACGTATGCATGAGAATA
>NW_006284732.1:2040901-2046279 GCF_000327345.1 Myotis davidii | reverse complement strand
AGGAAGGGAGAGGGATAGAGAGTTAGAAACATCGATGAGAGAGAAACATCCATCAGCTGCCTCCTGCACACCCCCTACTGGGGATGTTCCCACAACCAAGGTACATGCCCTTGACTGGAATCGAACCTGGGACCCTTCAGTCCACAGGCCGACACTCTATCCACTGAGCCAAACCAGTCAGGGCATGAGAATACTTTTTGTTTAAAAAGGCAAGGAAGTCAAATCCTTGTCAGAATTGGCTCTTAACTGTACCATTCACCTACATGCTCCCCAATGTTCCCATTTTTGTCAGTTATTTTTTTAAAAAAGGTGATTCTGAGAACCACAAAGTAGAAATTCTTAGAGGAAAACCTAAAAAGTAAAAAAGCATAATAAAGGAAGCATAAAAAAAACCAACAAAAACTACACTAAAAAGAAAACAAACAAACAAAAAACAATACTATCGGAAATAAATTACTTTTAGTTTCTAAAAGTCTGTATTTCATTGTTTTCAAAAAAGCAAAATTAACCTGGAACTGGAAACCTGCATTATATTTTATATTTTTATAAGCCAACTTCTTTAACATATTTAGACAGGTCACAGCTAAATTTATATTTAATCTTAAAGCTGGGTATTCAACCAAAAGGCTTCATTCTTATATGGATCATAGACATGGTCTTAGAAGTAATGTTTTTCCTATCCTTCCAGAGTTTTTTCTGTCCCAAGGGGTAGAGATCTTTTGAAAATAGAAAATGAGGGTTGAAGAAGCAGTGCACTCTATGATGTCTCAGAAAGTGTATTATTTGTCACTTAACCTATATATTTGTCAAGTTTTAAGTTGACTAATTTCTTTCCACATTCGCATACATTGTGGCAGGGGGGAAAGGAGAGAAGCTCCAAAACTTTTGTTGGTGTGTGCTTTAATAAATAAAACCAAAAGTGTTCCAGAAGTTTAAAAAATCAACTTCAAAACCCATCAAACACAATTCCCAAATTAACTTCATTTCCCTTGTGGTTGCCCAGAATTGTCAACAAATGAAAAGCAATGAAAAAAAGAACAGATTTTATGTAAACAATGAAGCTAGAATTATTATTTGTTTTGTTTTGTTCATCCTCCCCTAGTAATATTTTTTCCATTGATTTTTAGAGAGAGTGGAAGGGAGGAAGGGAGAGGGAGAGAGGGAAAAACATTGATGGGTTGCCTCCCACAGGTGCCCCAACTGGGGCCAGGGATCAAACCCGCAACCTCGGTATATGTCCTTGACTGGGAATCAAACCAGAAACCCTTAGGTGTGCAGGCTAATGCTTTAACCACTGAGCACACTAGCCAGGGCAAAGCTAAGCTAGAAATATTCTATAAATATTGCACTCCTCATTCCTATACCCCCCTTTCCTACTTTACTTTTCCCCATTGAACTTACCATCTTCTAATACTTGATATAATTTTTAACTTTATCATCCTTTGCCCCTGCTAGAAAGTTAAGTTCCATGAGGGCATGGATATTTTTATGTTTTATTGGTGCTTAAACAGTGCCTGGTACATAGTAGGCACATTATAAATATTTGATGAATTGAATAAGCCTAATGAAGGACCTCAGATATTATGCAAACATACAACAAATTCTTTATCAGTGTTTATTTGGAACAGAATATGGTAGAGTGTTCTCTCAAGGAGTACTAAGTCATGCTTTACAGAAACAATAAACTAACATTTCTGTGGCACTTAAGCAATTTATAAAGTGCTTTTTGATGCATTGTCTCATTTGATCTCCCAGCAGTCTCTTAAGGAGCTTTTTTTCTATTCTCACTTTGACACAAAGGAGGTTATTGAATCTCAGGCAGATTAAAGGATTTGTCCCCAAACACCAAAGACAGAAAATGCTGGAGCCCAGATGTGAAGCTGTGCCCTTTCATTTTTAAAAAATATATTTTTATTGATTTCAGAGAGGAAGGGAGAGGGAGAGAGAGATAGAAACATCAATGATGAGAGAGAATCATTGATCAGCTGCTTCCTGGATGCCCCCTACTGGGGATGGAGTCTGCAACCCCAGGCATGTGCCTTGGCCAGAATTGAACCCAGGACCTTTCAGTCTGCAGGCCAATGCTCTATCCACTAAGCCAAACCAGCTAGGGCAGCTATGGTCCTTTCAGGGCAAAGTTTATTTACTCTCCCCTGAGCCACATGATTTCCAGATTCCTCTGAGGTTTGTGGGGGCTGCACCCAAGATGCCCTCTGTGCAACATCCCTAAAAATGGCTATTTCAGTGACCAATGGCTTTTTACCATAAATGTGTCTAGGTCAGACTGTTGAATACCTAATAACTTCAGATGACTCCTACTTAACAACCATGTTTCTGTAGTTCTCATTGGACACTACTTTATCAAATGAAATAACTCTGGTGAAATGAGTTAATAATGTAATTTTCTCAGGTAGTTTTATTTCCTTTCATTAATATCCCCAAACAGTTTATCAAAAACAAAGTACTGTAACAGTGAGCTATAGTAGTAAACAAGAAATGCTTTAAAAAATGATGATTTCTATGATAGAAAAAAAAAATCTCCCAGTAAACTAGGAATGAAGGGAAACCTTTCTCAACTTGAGAAAGAATATTTATAAAGAAACCTGCAGCTAACATGGTACTTAAGATGAGAAATTTGAAGCTTTCCCACTAAGATAAGTTACAAGGCAGCCATGTGCCCTCTCACCTCTCCTGTTTGACATTGTACATGTAGTTCTACCTAAAACAATAACACAAGAAAAGGAAATAGAAGGTATACCAACTTGGAATGAAGAAATGAAACTGTCTGTTCACAGGTGACATGATTATCTATGCAAAAAATCTGAAAGAATTGATAAAAAAAGAAACTCTTGGACTTAACAAGCAATTACAGCAAGGTTGCAGGATACAAAGTCAATATACAAAAGCCAATCACTTACCTATATACCAGTAATGAACATGCGAAATTTGAACTAAAAAATACAACATGATTTAAATTAGCAATTCCAAAAATGAAGTACTTAGGTATAAAGCTAACAAAATATGTATGTTACCTATATGAAGGAAACTATAAAACTCAATAAATGAAATCAAAGAAGAAGTAAATAATGAGATAATCCAGGTTTATAGGTAGGAAGACTCAATATTGTCAAGTGATCTTGTGAATATTGACAAACTGATTCTAAAGTTTATATGGAAAGACAAAGAAACAAAAGCAGCCAAAGCAATACTGAAGGACAAAGTTGAAGGACTAACACTACATGATTCAAACTTACTATAAAGCTATAGTAATCAAGACAGTATGATATTGGCATATATATACAAATAGATGAATGGAAGGGGATAGAGAGCCCAGAAATATCTCCCCATAAATGCAGTCAACTTATCTTGACGAAGAAGGAAAGGCAATATAATGGAGCAAATAATGCTAGATCAACTGGACATCCACATGGAAAAAACTGAATAGAGACACAGACTTTATACCCTTCTTAAAAATTAACTCAAAATGGATCATAGCCCTAAATGTAAAATGCAAAACTATAAAACTCCTAGAAGATAACATAGGAGAAAACCTAGGTGATCTGAGTATGGTGATGCCTTTTTAGATACAACCCCAAAGTCAATATACACATCCATTAAAAAAATAATTGATAACTGGGCTTCAATAATACTAAAAACTGCTCTGAGAAAGACAGTGTCAAGGGAATGAGAAGACAAGCCACAGACTGGGAGAAAATATTTGCAAAAGGCTTATCTGATAGAGGACCATCACCCAAAATATACAAAGAAATGCTTAAAACTCAAAAATAAGAAAGCAAACAACCCACTTAAAAAATGGGCTAAAGATTTTAATGGACATCTCACCAAAGAAGATATAGAGATGGGAAATAAACATACGAAAAATCAATTAAATTTAATGTCAATTAAAGCAATAATGAGATACAACTAGACACCTATTAGAATGGCAAAAATTCAGCACACTGACATAACCAAATGCTGATGAGAATATGGAGCAACAGGAACTCCCACACATTACTTGTGGGAATGCAACATGGCACAGCCACTTTGGATGCCGGTTGGTAGTGCCTTACAAAACCAAGCATGTTCTTACCGTATAATCCAGCAACCACTCTTCTTGATACTTACCCAAAGGCATTGAAAATTTACATCCACACAAAAACCTACACCGGGATGTTTACAGCAGCTTTATTCATGATTGCCAGAGTGTGGAAGCAACCAAATATCCTTCAAAAAGTGAATAGATAAACTGTGGTACATCCAGACCACAAATTATCATTCATTATTTAAAAAAAAAATGCCATGAAAAAACTTGGAGAGGAACCTCAAATTAATTTTATTAAATGAAAGAAGCCAATCTGACTTCAGATATGTGAAGTTGACATTCTGGAAGAGGCAAAACGATGGAGACAGTAAAAAGATCAGTAGTTGCAAGAGGTTGATGGAGATGGGGAGGGATAAATAAGTGGAACACAAAGGATTTTTTAGAGTAGTGGAACTATGATTCTATTATGGTGGATACATGTCATTACACATCTGTGCAAACCCATCTTTAGTAATAAAAGGGTAATATGCTAATTAGACCAGACATCTGGACGTCATTCCTGACGTCCTTCCTGACGAAGCTGGGGACGGAGGGAAGCCAGCCGGGTCCTGGGTGCCTGTGGGCAGCCCAAGGGAAGCCAGCCAGGGTCCTGGGTGCCTGTGGGCAGCTGGAGGAGGGAAACAGCCCAGGTCCCGGGTGCTAGAGGGAAGGAAGGTCTACTTTTGCACGAATTTTTGTGCATCAGGCCTCTAGTAGATTGTATAACTATGTACTTAGGGGGATAATGATGTGTCACGTAAGCTCACCAATTGTAACAAATGTACACTCTAGTGGAGAATGTTGATAATGAGGGAGGCTGTATAGATATGTGGGTAGTGAGAATAAAGGATATTTCTGTACCTGCCCTTCAGTTTTTAAAAATATTTTTTATTGATTTTAGAGAAAGGAAGGGAGAGGGGTAGAGAGATAGAAATACTGATGAAAGAGAAACATTGATAGGCTGCCTCCTGCACACTCCCTCCTGGGGATTGAGCCTGCAACCCACACATGTGCCCTAACTGGGGATCAAACTGTGACCTCCTGGTTCATAGATCAATGAACCACACTGGCTGGGCGTGGCAGTTTGTTTTCACTTCCTTATACTTCTTACCCTTTTCTTTCCTAAGAGACTGTAATTTGCAACTGAAGACACCGCTGCTGTAAGACTATATTTCCCTGCCTCCTTGGTCTCTGGGAGTGATCATGTGACTAAATTCAGATCAATGAGAAATGGGAATGTACTTTTAAAGAAATCTTCTTAAATATTGGAGGGGGGGGGTCATTCTTACTTTATGCT
>NW_006284732.1:2011031-2039640 GCF_000327345.1 Myotis davidii | reverse complement strand
CAGAAAGTATCATTCATTATTTAAAAAAAAAATGCCATGAAAAAACTTGGAGAGGAACCTCAAATTAATTTTATTAAATGAAAGAAGCCAATCTGACTTCAGATATGTGAAGTTGACATTCTGGAAGAGGCAAAACGATGGAGACAGTAAAAAGATCAGTAGTTGCAAGAGGTTGATGGAGATGGGGAGGGATAAATAAGTGGAACACAAAGGATTTTTTAGAGTAGTGGAACTATGATTCTATTATGGTGGATACATGTCATTACACATCTGTGCAAACCCATCTTTAGTAATAAAAGGGTAATATGCTAATTAGACCAGACATCTGGACGTCATTCCTGACGTCCTTCCTGACGAAGCTGGGGACGGAGGGAAGCCAGCCGGGTCCTGGGTGCCTGTGGGCAGCCCAAGGGAAGCCAGCCAGGGTCCTGGGTGCCTGTGGGCAGCTGGAGGAGGGAAACAGCCCAGGTCCCGGGTGCTAGAGGGAAGGAAGGTCTACTTGAAAGGAAGGGAGAGGGGTAGAGAGATAGAAATACTGATGAAAGAGAAACATTGATAGGCTGCCTCCTGCACACTCCCTCCTGGGGATTGAGCCTGCAACCCACACATGTGCCCTAACTGGGGATCAAACTGTGACCTCCTGGTTCCTGGGCCAACACTCAACCACACTGTCTGGGCCCTTCCCTTCAGTTTTTCTGTGTACCTAATACTGCTCTCAAAAATAGTCTTCACACACACACACACACACTATGATGGTTTCATTTCTGCCCATCAGTTTTTGCAAATGTCCTCAACTAGAGATAAATTAGGTTGGAAATTTTGCAAAAATAAGATTTCTCTGCTCACATAATTTTCTGAGAAAACTCAACCTGGCTAATACCAAATGTTTTACTGTATTTTGAAAGCTTTTTTCTGTCCCTAAATGGCATCATGAATGCAAAACGACCATGTAATTGTCTTTTACCATGTAGTTATCCATCTTTCCTGAGGTTTATGGTTTGTTTATATGTGAAAAGATCAATAAAAAAAGAAAATCTAACAAGACCAACAGTCTTCCTTCACACTACTCCTGTAGCTTGCCCTCCCATAGGTGACTGGTACCAACCACATTTTGCAAACTTCGTCTAATACTTGCTTACAAAGAGCTCCCCTATTTTACTAGGATGGGGACTGAGTGTTGTTCTGGGAGGTTATTGCTCAGCAATGCTGCCACATTGTAGACATTCAACAGGGGCTCACATGGTATATATAATTTTACTACTTTAATTCCAATGAGATGGCTTCAAGTTAGCACATTTTGGAAAGAAATTCAATTGCTAATAAAGAAGTATCTGGTAACTCTTTTATTTTCCTCATTGAATTTTAGAGAGTGATTGGAGGGAGAGAGATGTGAAAGTGACACATCTATTGGTTGCCTCCCACACTCATCCTTACCGGGGCCAGGCATCAAACCTGCAACCCCGGTGCATGTCCTTGACCAGAAATCAAACCTGCTGCCATTCTGTGCATGGGCTGATGCTCTGCCCACTGAGTCACACTGGTCAGGGCATACCTGGTCATTCTTCACTTGCATTGCTTCCACATTCTAACAATTGTCTAAATCATTAGAACTCCAAAGCTGAATTTCTCATAATTTTAACAGTAGCTGTTCTGGTCATTCTGACACTACACATCATCGGGTTATCCTGACCTCTTTCATTTGGGATACCAATCTGTGATTAGGATGTCAATTTCCTTATTTGCCTGAGTTCATCCTGAATTCTAAGCACTAGAAGACAGTTAAGAGTTACACACAGGTTTGTGATAATATTGAAAGCATGTGTGTGTGATATACTAATTATCACTCCCATTTATTGAGTACCAAGGATGGATTGGCCATTATGCTTTACATGTGCTATCTCATTAAAACTCCTAGTAATAATTATAGGGCCTAATTATTCCCAGAATGAGTAAGTAACTTGCCTAAGTTTGCACAGCAGAGGTGCTGGAATGATTTTCTCCAGAGTTCAACTATGCCCACTTAATTGTAATGCTAGTTCATACATAACAATTAGCACTCATCATGAGCCAGCCACCATTCATGCTTATGTATTATCTCATTTAATACTCACAAATAATGAAGATGCCATTATTATAATTGAGGAAACTGAAGTGTAAAGTCATTAAGGATATTGTAAAAAGTTATACAGCTTTTAAGGTATAGAGTTAGAATGTGAAATCAGACAATCTATTGACAGAAGCCTTGCTGATAACTGCTGTGTTATGCTGCCTTCTCAGCTTAACCAATACTTTTAAAGATAATTTTGAAAAATCACTAGAACTATAAAATTTTCTTTGAAATTAACTAAATGTATTCATGCCTACAAACAACACACTGCACTACACATACTATACACACAAACACAGACACAAAGCACAATTTACATGCTTCACAGCCTTTTCTTGAAGTCATCACCATATGAATCATTTAGAATCTGCAACTTATGAAGCCAAATATATCCCATCTCTCTACATAGAATACATCTAGAAATGCCCCCCTATGCCCGTACAGACGAGTCTACACAGATACCTATGGACACTAAACCAAACAGAATAGAAAGAAGAATCAAACTGTCTGCAATTCATTGTTAGCCTGCCATTTCATTTTCATTGGTCCATTCCAAGATGAGGGCAGAAAGCTTTTTTTTGTGGCACCCAGGGTCACAGACAGGGATCTCAGGCTCAGAACATTCAGGGCACTGCCAGACACATAGTCACCCATGTAAACTCCAAATGGTCCTGCTTGTCCCAGTGTCCTCCACCTAGCCCTGGGGACATTCCTACCCTCTGCTTTGTTCTCCATGAAAAGTGCTAACAATCTATTTAGGGCAGAGCTCTGATTTGGATGTCAAATAAAACTGATTGATTTTATGATTCTGTAAAGGTTACCTCAAAAGGTGAAATGGTTTCTGCTGCTGAAGAGCACCTATAAATCCAAGCTATTTGTGACAAGTCGTGTCCCACTGCTGGAAGATGGATTCTTGGATGTGCATCTAATCCTAGAACAGATAGCAAATTTTCCATTAGACTTGGCTCAAGAGCTCATGCCCTTTAGGTTTCAGGCAGCATGGTGAAGTGAGAGTTTGTTGTCAATTGACGCTAGAGTAATACTATGAGAAATCATCATACCATTCCATTGGTATAATAAAACAACACATCTCATACCTTTTCGTTACCTCATTGCCATCAGTTAAGAGCCCTGGATGTTGCCTCTAAATGATTGAAAAGGTCAGTGTGTAACGAGAGGCCTTCCAACTCTCCCAGCTCTTCCAAAGCTCTAGGAGGGCAAACTTTGATGCATTCTGAATTTCTAGGTATCACCCAAACCCTTTGGGGTTCTTGGCCCAGCAAATGAAGGATGAGAACAATGGGAGATGGAGAATGTGGTAACAAAGTGAGGGAGGAAAGGAATGTATGTTGTGTGTGTGTTTGTGTTTTGTGTGTGTTTGTGTGTCTGTATGTACATTTGTCTATAAAAATAATGTAACAATGGGGCTGGGCTGTGGTACATACTAATCTAAAGAAGACCACTGAGCATGTTTACCTATCCTTTCAATTGTCCTAACATAACCACCAAAGGCAAGACAGTAGGGAAAATTGGAAGTTACTTAAAGACATAGAGTGAGGAAAGTGCAGCTGTGGCAAGCACTGTGCTAGACTCTTGGGGTGACTGTCTTCTCTAACATGCAGAATGACCACTGAGTGGAGAGTATAGATCTGCTCTGCAGGAGAGAGGCTGAATGCTGTAACACACAAATGATTGATGGAGTAATGAGTCCGGCTTAGTCTTTGGGTATAGTTGCTGCCCTTTATCCCCCTCAATTCCCACTCTCACCCACCTGGTTCAAGCCCTCACTGCCACCTACCAGTCAGCCTTGCCCTCTCTGTAGAGCTTGTGGCCTAATTGATGTTTCCAACATCCAAATCAGACCACACCAATCTTCTTTAATTCCTTGAAGAAGCATCAAAGGACTCTGCCACCTAGACCTTGAACTTTGCAGCCTCCCGCTTGTGTCACCTGTTGTACAGTTCATCACATGCAGCCGGATATTTCTTACCACCACACATGAGTTCTTTAGTCACCTAGTTCTGAAATGTCTGCCTTCCTGCCTTTGCCTGGATAACGTGGAATCATACAGCACTCAACTGGGACCCCCATTCTTCTAGGACTCTTGCCTAATCCCCGGTTGGTTGGGGGTCTTCCTCTATATTTCCACAGCACTCTCTAGATTCCTCTGCCATAAAAATGTATCGCATTACGTTAAAATAGTCTTTTTATACATCTACCTCACTAGTTTTAAATACTTTAAAGACAAAGGCCAAATGCTACATAGAACTTTGTATGCAATGCCTATAATAAATTATTTTTAAAATTTTCCTTTTCTCTATTCTATATAAAACACATACAAAAAAGAGATTTCTATCAGACAGAATGGAATTGTCATCATTAATATGAGCTGCTTCTGGAATGATATGGCGAATGGACAGAGAATATGTGATTACAAAAGCAAACAAAGAGGAGGGCATTCAGGAAGGAATGGCTTCAAATCCCAACTCCACAGCCACCTGTTTATCTCTCTGTGCACCTAATTCTTCCCACGTTTCTTCTGGTCACATAGAAGAGTCAGCCTTTCTCTTAACTAAGGTTTATTTCTTCATTTCTAGATTCTATTCTCTCTTTCTTCCAAAGGGTCCTCATTACATTATTTCCCTTATTTATCTACTGTATTCTCAACTAATTGAGGCTTCCCATCACAATTTAAATGTGCTCCAACCTTGGAGCTTCTAGTTAGGAAAGCCAGATTGTATATATTATTTACCTCCACTTCCTCCTCTAAACCCATAAGACTAACGAAACAAAACAACCCAATCAAAAAATGGGCAACGGACCTAAATAGATACTTTTTGAAAGAGGACATAAGGAAGGCCAAGAGACATATGAAAACATGCTCAAAGTCACTAATCATCGGAGAGATGAAAATCAAAACGACAATGCGATACCATCTCACACCTGTCATAATGGCTATCATCAACAAATCAACAAATGACAAGTGCTGGCAAGGCCTGCGGATGCAGAGATAAAGATATGCCTGAGCAGTCTAAATGATGGCTCCCAAGGTCCTGTGTGAAGACCCGCGCTGAGAGGGCTCCTGGGGCTGAGCCTCCAGTCCCTTCTATGGCGGAGGAAGGGAAATTGAGAAGTAAAAGTACAATTCTGGTGAACAAAGACAGATCCAGAGACAGAGAGCATTGATCAGACCATCAAACTTCAGAGGGAAGGTAGGGGAGGGAGGGGGTGACGGGGAGAGATCAACCAAAGGACTTGTATGCATATAATAAGCCTTACCAATGGACACAGACACCAGCGGGGTGAAGGCATGTGTGGGGGCTGGGGGAGGCAATAGGGAGATAAGGACACATATGTAATACCTTAATCAATAAAGAAAAAAAAGAAAATTATAATAATAAATAAATACTAACAGAACATAAATGGCACATACCCACCAGGACAAAGGAAAACAAGGCAGAAGTCTACAGTGGAGCAGAAATGTCTACCAAGTTTAGAAAATGTAAATAGGATGGATAAATGGCCATTGACTTAGCAAAAGAAAAATAGCTGAAAGCTATGTGTCTACATAGGGAAATGCTAACAAGAAGCATATTGATTTGTGCTGCAAACCTCAGCACAAATTGAGAGATAGGAGGCATTATGTACAATCGAAGGCAAGCTTATAAAGTATGATGGAAAACAGAACTGGTTATATAGAAACAGTCCTAAATCTCACCCTCACACTTTGCAGACAGTTAACCCCCACTCCCTTATTTCAACATTAGGTTTGTTACTGGACAAATTGAAACAAATAATTTTCAGGCTCAGAAATGCTAAAACCTGTGGAAAGAGGGAGTGAGTCAATTCTCCTGAAAACAAGAGGATTTGGTGAAAGTCCACAAACTACAATGATATCCTCAGTCCCTTCTCCTGCTCCACTCACAGATTACTCGCAACCAGACTTGAATCCCTAAAGAGGAGACTATAGAATTTCTGTTGAGAAAATAACCTATGGCAGCTATACAAATGCACCTCCAATTTCCTTCCAGAGAATGTCCTGTGGGGAACATAGTCACACTGGGGTTACACATCCCTGGGCTCCATGCAGCCAATGACAACATTTCAGGGCTACAAGCCCAATAAGGAGACATTTCTAATGGGCAACCTTTGCTCAGAGACTTCTGACAGCCCAGCCAAGACATTCTCAAACCTCACCACAATCTTGGGCTCTCCCTAACCACACTTTCCATCCTTGTCTCCTCTCACAGGTGCCAGGTCAAAGACTCTTCTTACTCATTCCTGATCTCTCCTCCTTTCTTCTTCATAGGCATCTCTCCCAATCAATCTCTTACACATCTAATCCTGTCTTGGGGTCTTCCTCTCGGAGGATCTGAACTGACAAAGCGGTACTAAGAGTGGTTTGAGAAAGGAGCCAAGTTGAAGTTTGGAGACTAGCTCATTCACCACCTGGTTGGCAAGAAGGATCCAGCTCTAACTAAAATGTGGAGCACAGTTAGCCCTTGACATTTGCTGGAGCAATGATTCCAGATAATCAGGTATTTAACAGCTAAGAGGGGAACAATGCCCACAACCACAGGAGAGTTGGCTGGCAATTACTAAATGGTACTGACACTCTGTGGAGGAATGATGATAAACGGAGGGCAATAAACACACATGAAGGCTAAGTGTGAGACAATCTCTCTGGTAGCTTAGAAAGAGCCCCTTATTTTGCTACAATTGAAGTGGACACAGCTAAAGAGCAGGCTCAGGACCTGAGAGAGTTGAAGACTCCCAGAAATGCTTGAATGATAGCCACGGTAGGTTAGTTATGCTGAGATCAGGGCTCTTGTTAGGAACATCTGGGACCCTGAAACATGGGATAGGGATATCTGGGTGGATGTCCCAAAGATTATGGCACTATAGACACCCCTAAATACTGAGAATGTTCAAAATCCTCCCATCCCTAGTAGAAGCTGACATGCTGGAAGATGCTATAGAGGCTTTCCCCCTGTTAGGCAACAAACACCTTTCTCTTTCCATCTATTTAACTAGCCTGGTTGGGCACACACTAGGTCTCACAAAGAGGCTAAATGAATTAGCTCGTGTGTCCTGGGAGAAGCCAGCAGAGCACTCTGGCATTCGATTTTGAGGGTGACTGATCAAGGGGACCAAAACATAAAGCTGGATAAGCAAAAATGCATTGATTTGGGGCACTTCTTGGAACACAGGATTAAATACTGTGGCCAGGATCCCAGAGTCTGGAGCAAACCCACTGTTAGACAAGCCTGAACATTCCTGGCCCAGACTGAGCAAAGTGGAAATGCCTGGATTTCCCTGGCAGATGGTAGAGGAAGGCCTGAAAGGCTAAGAAATGTGTCTCCTGAAGTAGATATACTACTTGAGGCCTGAAGTCCCTCTTGAGGATTATTCTGTATAAGGCTCAGAAGAAACAACAGTCACCTAGGCCATCAGAAATGTATTGGCAAGGAGATCAAAAGCATTATTAAGAAGTGCAGCTTGTGCCCTGACCTGTATGTCTCAGTTGGCTGGGCATCGTCCTGTGCACCAAAAGGTTGCTAGTTCGATTCCAGGTTAGGGCACATGCCCAGGTTGTGGGTTCCATCCCCAGGAGGGGTTGTATAGGAGGCAGTGATCAAAGTTCTGCTCTCACATTGATGTTTTTCTCTCCTTCCTTCACCCTTAAAAAAAAGTGCAGCGTGTGAAGGCTCACCTTCAATTATTTCTCTTCTCTCAGGGAACATGGTCCCTCAAGTCCTGGATGTCTTAGAAGCCTTGTGATACCTCCTAGCAGATGTTTTATGTATATTGTCATACTCTTTCAGTGTTACTTTCTGGAGGATTAGTCTGCAACAAGCTGCTTTGCCACCACAGGAGTGGACATCCTCCAAATAGCATTTTTAGTGCCTAAATATGAATATGAACCAGTAAATAATGAATATGAATCCACAGTCAATAAATAATGAATATGAACCAATAGTCAATAAATAATGAATATGAAACAATAGTTAAGGCTCCCCATAGAATTGAAAAAAAAAATCACTAACTTGAGAGGCAGAAACAAAACAAACAATTGAAAAAAGAAATCTGTGAGAAATGGACATGAAGTTAAGGGCAAAGAATAAAAGCACATGGCTATCCTTATCAGAGAAATAAGAGAAGCATTGCATCCATGAGAGAATGAAGGGGACCATCCGAATGGAATGCCTGAAGAATAACTACAAGCTGTTGAACTTTAGAAATTGCTATAGTGCAAATCACTAGAAGTTTTGGAAGATAAAATTCAGGATAAAGTAGAACAAAAAGGTGAAAAAGAAAAGTCAAATAGCAGTAATAAGGAAATAGGGAAAACAATTCATTAGATCCAATGTTTGAGAAATAAGAGATAAAGAAAAAGGGGAAAAGATAATTACCAGAGAAATGGGAATATTTTTCCACGATTAAAATAAATGTGGTTTTTAAAATGGCTGAAGGACACAATCATTGAAAATATAAGCAAAACACATTATCATTAAACTTACTAACAGAAAAAAATATAATCTCAAAAACCTCCTTAAAGGTAGTATGTGTTGCATATAAAGATCAAGAATTAGAATGGCATCAGAATTCCCAGTTACAATACTGAGAGCTAGGGATAAACTACCAATTAATTGTGAGGATAGATTAGTTCAACTTCCAGACATTCGAAATCTCAAAAATTTACTTCCTCTGTCTGTGTTTTTAGAAAGCCACTGGAGAAGTTGCACTACAAAAGTGACTGTAAACCGAGAAAGAAAAAGACATGGAATCTAGGACACAGGGCTCTGATAAAGGAAGTGGCTGTGGGAATAAATCCATAGGATTCTGTCAAAGCAAAGGCCAGAGTGATAGCCCATTGGCATGAGGAGAGAAGCCGGGGGGCTGAGCAGAAGGATAGAGAATGGCAGTGACAAAGTCTTCAGTGACAATAACAACTATGAAAATGAGGCTGATTTATTTATGTCAGGGATGGAGAACCTTTATTCTGCCAAGGGCCATTTGGATATTTATAACATCATTCTCAGGCCATACCAAATGACCAACTTAAAAATGAGCCTGTTGTATTTGGTCAAACATTTAATTAACTCACCCCTAATGCCTTGGCAGGCCCAGACCAAATGATTTCCTGGGCCTTATTCATCCCTCAGGCCATATGTTCCCCACCCCTGAATTGTATATGTTTGTACTGAGAGGAATATACAATTCTGTAGGAGAGGTTGAGAAAGGATTAATGGTCAGTACAGAGAAATTTAATGAAAAAACAAACTACAAAAAAGAAAAAGCATCAGTAGTGTACTTTGTGGCTCAACATGAACAATCCTATATAATAAAGAGCTAGTATGCAAATAGTCATCATGCCCTCGTGCCCTCGGGCCCTTGCGCCAGGGCCGGGGGACCTGAGGCTGCACCCCCCGCCCTGTGGGGCTTGACAGGGGTGGGGCTGGCCGGGTCTGGGTCTCGCGTGATTTCGAGGCGCACACGTGTGGGCGGGGACTTGACTCTGGCTCCTGCAGCATGCCCAAGACTCTGACAGGAGGGAGATTTTCATATACATTTTACTAATTTTCTTTCATCTCTGACACTTCTGTTATGGATAAAGGGCAAATAGCAATATTAAAATATTTCTTCTAATTAATTCCCTTTTAATGTGCATGAATTTTGTGCACCAGGCCACTAGTAATTATATATTCAACACTGAATATTTAAATAAAACTGTAATGTAACTATTTAGGAAAACTAGAGGAAAAGAAATATGTATGTAGGTACATATGATTTTCTTAAGAGAGCTTCCATCTCAGCTTCCATAGTAGGGAGCCAATAGATAAGTCCAAATGAACACCACTTAGAAATACAATGGCCAATATAAAAATAAACAGCTAAGAACATTGACTGTGTTTCCAGTAAGCAAATCTTGGAGATGGAAGCTTGAGACAGGGCGATTACATTTGCTTTTATTCACTTTTGAGTAATTTGATTTTTTAAAACTGTACATGTACTGCTTTGTTAAAGATATACATGAATAATTAAAGACCTAATCACATCCACAATAAGAAGATCAATGAGTAATTCACGAACATTTAACCCTGTGCCTCCCATCTTAAAACAAACAACCCCATAAACTTCCCTAGACATTTTGGCTTCTTTAACCTGCTGCCCCTTTTCTTTCTCTTCCCTGGCCAGCTTCTTCAGAGGTGATTATCCTCACTGTCTCCACTTACATATCCACCTGTCATTTTTCTGACCTCTTTTGTTTTTCAATCCCCAAATTCTTTCTGTATTTGACAATGTTAGCAGGCCACTCTGTGGGCTGACCTACCACGATTTATCCTGCTCTCTGTGCCCCTCTGGTGAAGCCTCATCTCCTCACCCCTCCAAAACCTCTGCTTTTTTTATTTGACATGCAAATGTGCTCAGAAAAGCCCCCTCAGCCAGATTATTTCTCAGATTCCCCTCTCGACAGGGCTCTGAGGCTGACCCTTCAGCAGAGGGTCTTCTTCTCCTTCCTGCTTCCTTGGACTTAAATTCCAGACTTTCTTGCTTCCTCACTTGCTCTCAGGTTCCCTTAAACCAGCGGATCTCAACCTGTGGGTCGCGACCCCTTTGGGGGTCGAACGACCCTTTCACAAGGGTCACCTAAGACAATCGGGAAACACATATATAATTACATATTGTTTTGTGATTAATCACTATGCTTTAATTATGTTCAATTTGTAACAATGAAAATACATCCTGCGTATCAGATATTTACATTACGATTCATAACAGTTGCAAAATTACAGTTATGAAGTAGCAACAAAAATAATTTTATGGTTGGAGGTCACCACAACATGAGGAACTGTATTAAAGGGTCATGGCATTAGGAAGGTTGAGAACCACTCCCTTAAACTATGCCCTGAATCTCTGGGCCTTTTACTCACTCTTCTACCCGCCCCATCTTCTGACACTGCTGTCTGGGCCACAGAATCCAGTTCCTGCTCATCTGGGCAAAAAACATGTGTATCAGCTCTAATGAAGGAAGGAACATGGCACATCAGAGGGCCAGAAAAATAAGTCCAGAGTGGCTAGAGAAGAGAGATCAGGGAAAATAGTGACTAAAGAGAAGGCTGACGTGGTGTGCTGGGGCTACATGATGCAGCCAGCCTGAGGATTTTTGTCTTTAATGCCGGTAGAAAGCCATGAAATTGTTTGGAGCACAGAATAGAGGTGATCAGATTTCCATAAAATATAAGTTTGGATGAAGTTCAGATTTCCATAAAAGATGAGTTTGGATGAAGTGGATGAGAGAAAATCAGTAAAAAAAATGGTGCAGATGAAAGACAATGGTAATTGGATTAGGGTGATGATGATGGAGATGAAGAGATATAATTGAAACAGAAAGAGATCTTGGAAGTAAAATTAACAAGACTCCATTATGACTTGGCTAGGGGTGATGAGGGGAAGACATCAAAGATGACCTCCAGGTTTCTGGCTTGAACATTTGAGTAGCTAATGGTAGCAATCAAAGATAGAGAAGACTAGAGGAGGATCAAGTTTGAAGGAGAAAATTATAAATTTTGAGACAGCTAAGAGAAGATTTTTAAGAAATTAGCTGGATATATAGTTCTGGACTATAAAATAATTGTCTAAGTTGGCAGATAAAAATGGTGTAGTCATAGGTGTGCCAGTTTTCTGTCACAACTATATCAGATTGTCACAATCTGCTAGTAGCTTAAAACAACAAACATCCATTACATTGTAGTTCTAGAGGTCAGAAGTCCAAAATAGAGGTCAGACATTCAAAATGAGTTTCACTTGGATAAAATCAAGGTGTTGACTAAGATCAAGATGTTGGCTCTTAGGGAGAATCTGTTCCTTCACCTTTCCCACTTTCAGAGGCTGCCCACATTCTGCATTCCTTGGTTTGAGGTACCTCCTTCAAAATTTTATTTTAAGGCAGTGTAGCACCTTCACATGTGTGTGTGCGTGTGTGTGTGTGTGTGTGTGTGTGTGTGTCTGTCTGTCTGTCTGTCTGTCTCTGTTCCTGCCCCATCTCTGTTTCTCTCCCCCAATCCCTCTCTTCCCCTGTGACTGCTACTTCTATTGTCATGTCTCCTTCTATGACCCACCCTCCAGCCTCCCACTTATAACTCATCCAGATAATCCAGGATAATCAACTCATTGCAAGATTCTTAACTTAATCATATCTGCAAAATCCCTTTTGTCTTGAAGGTAACATTACCAGTTTCCTGTATTAGGATATGGGCATCTCTGGGGGGCCATTATGCTGTCTACCACAGTATAGAGAATACAACACTGTAAATGTCTACTGAATTGGTGATTTTTAAAAAATGAATGAGATATTTTAAAGAAGATGTTGGTTTCTTCTAATTTGAGAGAAACAAATTCAGAAAGATAGTGGAGGAATCAAGAGAAATAATGGAGTTTATAGTACTATTCAAACTCAAGTTGTTTTTACCCCAAAAGTTATAGTTATTTTTGCCCCTAAAGAAATTGTCCTTTTTGAACATTTATAGGAAAGATAAATTATTCCTGAAGCCTGGCATCTTGAGAATTTGTTCATCTTTTTTTATGGAGGCATTCTAACCATGATTTTGGTGAGTTGTAATATGTGGCATATCAAGTTCTATTAAGTTACTATTCCATAAGGGGACTGATTTTCCCTATCTTCTCACTCTAGGTACTAGTATTTTGACTTTCTTTGAAATGACCTCAATACATAGAGTACACAGCCACCATGAAGGTGACATAATCCATGGTTATATCCAATAAGATACTCACAAAAGGTTTGTTTCCTCTCCTCTGAGATGTGCTAGTTGAGAGTTTTAGTACCCAAGGGTGTTTACTTTCATCAGGAGACAGAGCATGGCTCCAAAAGAGTAGCAACTTCTTCAGAACCTGGTTATTTCATCATGTCACTAGATAAACAAACAGAAGAAGGGTGGTGTATTTCACCCAGGCTATCAAGAAACAATAGGCCTGACCAGGGTGGCTCAGTGGTGGAGGGTCAACCTATGAACCAAGAGGTCATGGTTAGATTCCCAGTCAGAGCAAATGCCTGTGTTGCAGGCCTGATCCCCAGTGGGAGAAATGCAGGAGGCAGCCCATCAATGATTATCTCTCATTATTGATGTTTCTAGCTCTCTCTTCCTCTTCCTTCCTCTCTGAAATAAATAAAAATAAAATTATATATTTAAAAAGAAACAATAGGGTGCTTCCACACAAAGGTGGAAAGAAGTATAAATGGAACCAGGGAATCCCATAGATTCTGCCTGTAAAATCCCTTATAATCCATTGAATGACTCATCAATTTAAACAAAGAGATCCACCCAGTAGGGCTCAGAAATATGCATGACAAGGGACTCCAGTCAGAGGTAAATTGAACTACAGGGTGGAAAAGGAAGTCATGAATAGTTAATTACCATCCAATGACAAGTTCCTGAAATAATAATTGCAACTATTTCTAATTTTTCCTCTTTTGCTATGCTATGCATATATGGAATATTATACCTAAGTTCTCTTCTCTTTCCTCTTCTTATTCCCATTACCTTATACAGTACTTGTTAGTGATATATATGCCATTTAGCTCATACTGGAAGACTATTGGTGAAAACAATGGAACATAATTAAATAAGAGGAGGTGTGGGCATCTCTCAGATCATCTAGGTCTAGAAATACATGGGGGTAACTGGCAAGACTTTGGATTATCTTCTGTTTGAGAGAGGAATTTAGTGCACTTTTGATGTGTCAGGAGAGTTAACTTATGTTAGTCAGCTTGGGGCATTTTTTTGAACTGTCAAAATGGATAAAAAGATGTGGTAAAAAGATTAGGCATATATATTCTTCTGGGAGATTATTCCCCTCCATTGTGCAACTCATCTTGACAAGGAAATTGGTTGATCATGGGAAAGAAAATGCATGCTGGCAGCCAAAAACAAAACAAATAAAAAAGGACAAACATCCATTGCAAGTTCCGCCAAACATAGATATGTGTATTTTCATATTCAGTGAACAATTAGCTCAAGATTTTCATAATGTCAGTATATACATCTGGCTTTTTCACCACTATAGAATGAAAGTATATACAGTTTACTATACAGTTACTATGTAGTTCAGTTAAGCATGAATGCAGGTATATCAAAAACAAATGTCACAGACTAGGGCTCTCTTATCAATTCTAATCTCTGTTCCACAGAAACTGAAAACAGTTTAATGTAGATGTGGATATAGGATACATCTCCAATTTGGTTTTCTCTTCCATTTTGATTTTTCAGGACCAATGATTTCTCTGGGTGTCTATTTCTCCCAACCTTTCCTTCCTTCCATTATGATATTTAACAGAAATTACAGAAAATTCTCTGAGTAATTACTCAAAATTCAGCAGCTATGCTTCTTGTACTCTAGATACCTCTGTTCTTGATTATACAAAACTTAAGATCCCTTCTGTTTCCAGTACACCCATAAAATTCTTTCCCTTTATTTATGGCATGAAACTAGGATTTTTCAATTTGGAAGATGCATTTTGGCAAATGCCTTTTCACGCCCCCCACCCGCACTGATCTCTCCCTCTACCTTTTTCAGACCCCTCCCCAATCTGCCATCATACTCTGCCAAACACCCAATGGGATGCCCTCTACGCCCACATACTCATTTGTGTTTCCCCTGAAGACATAGCAGCAGACACCTGCTGTTTGACAATTTCATGCCCTCAATTCAGGAACACCTCAGAAAGCACATTGGTCTGCTTTGACTGGAAGATACAATATGCATCCTTCAGTGCCTGCCTTCATGTTTCCCCTTCAATTTTCCTCTTACTGCTGATTTCTATTTTTTCAAGGACATGAAAAAAATAGATTGGAATCTTAATGGTAATTTCTGATCCTTGCCTAGGTGAATGGTGTTTACTTACCTTCTGATGACAGTACGAGGCAGAATATATTGTCTTACTTCCTCTGGCATTACACATTTTTTTTCCAATTGTTGAATTACTTGCATAAAAGAGCTTCTAGGCTAGTGAGCTAATTATTTGGTCTGCATAGGAATCAGACAATTGGACAAGAAACCAAATCCCCAGTCTATTTTCTTCACCACTGTGTTTGGGCTAATCATGCTGATGAGAGGATGAAATTAAGACTTTTAACATGGAGCTAGAGATTTAGAGATGGATATAAAACATTGCTGCTTAAATGATCATTAGAAACCATCTGATCCAGGCACACATGTTAAAAATGAGGAAACTCAGGCTCCTCAATTGGAAGTATCTTTCCCACGGCTAAGGAGAGAAAAGACTATTCTCACATTCATACCACTGCCAGGTACGGCTTTTCTTTTCTGCGAGATATAAAGAGTATCATCTGGGAAAATATAAAGTGCATATTCAATATAGCCTAGTTCTTATTACATAGCTCTTTCTGATGCTTTGGTAAGAATTGAGAATCATCTCTCTTCCCTTAAAACAAACATACACACAAGAAACCCCACTTACTTTCTTTCCTGCTCTCAGACTCCAAGCTGTTTTGCTCTCATCTTTCCCCCCCTAACCAGTGATCTCCACCTGCTGTCCCTGTAGTCTCCATTTCCTGCCTCATCCCTGCAACTGTTCCTTCAGTACCCATCATCAGTGACCATCTTACTCCCAAATTCTATAACTCCTCCATTTCCATCCTTTTACCTCCTTTCTGCATTGGGCATTAATGACTTACTACTTTATCTCTTCTCTTAGTCAGACACATATGACACATAGCATGTCACTTTTAGCTGGATGGTCTCTCCTGACAACTTCGCTTTTATCTCATTAATGTCCGGCCTCAATACTTAAAATCCTAGGCCAGGAACAGTACTCTGAGCTCAGCACTTGTCCAAAAGAGAAGATTAGACGGGATTTTTATGTCCATAAGAAATGGGCAAGTTAGCATCATCTCAGAACTTTCCTGAATTCTAGGCCTATATGTGCAATAACTTATTGGGCATGTCTCCCTGGATGGGCCCATAAACACATAAACCCAAGGTATCTAAACTGAATGCACAATTTCTCCAAACCCTCTCCCTTATCCTATATTCTCAATCCTGGTTATTGGCAATGCCCAGTCATCTCCCTTTCAAACCTCAGAGGTGTTTTAGATTCCCTCCATCTTCTTATAGAATGCATACCATTCCCATGCCCAGTTTCTGGGCTATTTATAATTTGCCCATTCATCAGGAACCATGATTATAGTAGACTTTAATATTATTTTATTAACACTTAGCTATCATTATCTTTCATAAAAATTACAGATATTGATGGATAAATAAATATAATATTTAACTTGGTTTGTCAATTAATAAAACAGGTCAGAATGACTATCTAACCATACTCAATGCATGAGTTCCTTGACACACAGTGCTGTTCCCCTTATTAACTAGAAACTTACAACAGGCCTTTGCCAGTCTAATAACAGGTTCTTTCCTCTCCAACTGTGAGTACTTTCCAATTCTTCAGGAGGTCACAGCAAATCATCATTTTAGTATTTAATATTATAGAAAGGATTATTCCTGTTTTCAGGTTATTCTGATGATAGCATTTAAATGATCACTGTCACCCTAGCTGGTTTTGCTCAGTGGGTAGAACATTGGCCTGAGGACTGAAGGGTCCTGGGTTCAATTCCGGTCAAGGGCACATGCAGGGCTTTCGGGCTCAATCCCCAGTAGCGGGTGTGCATGAGGCAGCCAATCAATGATTCTCTCTCATCATTGATGTTTCTATCTCTCTCTCCCTCTCCTTTCCTCTCTGAAATCAATCAAAATATATACTTTTTAAAAAACAATCACTGTAAATCATGATACAGGCATTGACATTTTGATCATAAACAGAAAAGGAAGGGATGGCATTCCACACTTTTCACCTCCAGTGCTCAAAAAGTGTTCCTGGGTATAGACGATAGAGATATATTGAAACTGGGTCCCAGGGACTCCCAAAGTAATCACTTAATGACTTCTTTTTCAGGGACTCATTGAGTTCCTTTGCCTTATTTCAGCCTCTATTAAAATAGTAAGAAGTTTGTCTTCAAAGGATTTCATGTCTTGTGCATTTTTCCCTACTGAGGATAAGATTCATAAAGATCCTATCTAATTTTTACTAACAGAATACTGCTTAGAACTTAGTGCAGGCGATATGGAGATGAACAAACCATGTGCTTTTAGGAATGTAGATTAGAGAGTATGGAATTTTTATCTTTCCAAATGGGATCCAGCCTTATTGGCTTTTCTGTTTATAAAAGATATATATTCTCATTACAAATAAATGAAGATAAGTATAAACTAAGAGATATAAAATAAATATTGTCTTAAATCAATCACTGAGATTTAATCACTGTTTATGTTTGATTCGTATTCTTCCAGGATTTGTTTAAGTAGCAAGTAACTCAAAGACTTTTGTCAGTGCCAGAGGGGGGGAAAAAGTGAAACAGAGAAGCTAAAAGGTTCAAAAATAGGAGAAGTTATCTCCATTTGTGCTGTGGCAGCAAACACAAGGAACCAGAGCCCAGTGCCACGCATAATACTCCCTAATGTAATTAGGAAGCCAAACCTATCTTTCCTTCTGCCACTGGGAACCCTCAAACTATGCAGTATGCAGCTAAAAGCTAAAAAAAAAATGAAATTGATACAATATCTTTTTTAAAATGTATTGCAGACTGAAATATTAGTCCCTAGCCCATGGAGAATTGATGTAGCTCTTGATTTACTAGAAAAATCTGCTGGGGAACATTTTTGTTTCTCATCACCATCACTGACAGATTCATGCTTAGAGCAAGGCTGCTTTAGGTTGCAGAGGGAATATTTTCCCTAAATTCACCCACAGAGTAATTGTCCTGAAAATGAAGCTACAAAAGGTGAGGAGATCCTTAGGAAGCACTTGCACCGACAAATGGCTCCACTGCAGCCATTATCAGAGAAACAGGGTAATTCCATCACATCTCCAGACCCTGGCTCTTTCTTCTGCGTAGTGGGGCTGGAAACCCATGTTCAAGACACCTCTCGGGAGGCTTCCCCAAATAACATCCTGTAAGTGTCTGTAAGGGCGCTCCAAGATGACTACGGTCATGCACAAATATCAGGAATGATCTCCACTCCTGGGCCGTAATCATACCCATCATCTCGGAGTGGTGAATGTTACTGGGGGACACACACCTGCCGCTCCTCCTGCTCTTCTGTGTAGCTCTCAGATCCACATCTCTCACACACATATTGAAATATACAATGCCTTTTCCTCCACCTGACCCACTGGTTCTTAGAGCTTTCTGAATCAATTGGCTGAGGGAACCACGCATCTGTATGCAGCTGATGCACATATAATTTCCCCAGAACACTGATACACATGAAAACCAAGCCAAAAGAAAAGGAAAAGAGAGCCAAAGATGATACATATCTTTGAAACCTTTTTATACCTTTTGGGCCTGGGCCAGGGTTTCCTTGAGCATGCATTCTAATCTCCTTATCGTGATATCCAATGTTCTCCATTACTCGATTCCTGTCAATCTCTTCTGGCTTATTTTTCACAGTCCAAATTTCATCCCACTTGCCCCAACCCAGACCTCTTTACATTAAGCTAACATTACCTAGAATCCTGAAAGAGCCATGGCCTCTTGGGCCTCTATGCCATTGTCCACACATATCCATCTCCATCTGCTCATACCATCTTTTCCTTTAAACAGCCTGTTGCACTCCTTGACCTAGGAAGCCATATCCATCACCCCAAGGTGAGCAACGTGCTCCGTGCTCCTTGTACTTACCCCATCAAAACCTATCTGGCTGGGTAGCTCAGTTGGCTAGAGTATCATCCTGATAAGCCAAGGTCGTGGTGTCAATACCCAGTCAGAAATAGTGGAATAACAAATCGATGTTTCTCTCTCTCTCTCTCTCTCTCTCTCTCTCTCTCTTTTCTTCTCTCTCTCAAATCAATAAAAAGAATAACATCCATTGACTTTTAGGGGTCAATTTAGTTGCCTGAGTCTCTCCCTATTAGACTTGTGTTAGAGTAGGGGACTTGCTTTCTATCTTGTGGTACAGGTACTTGGTACATGGTGAAGCTCAACAAATGCCTATTACAGAGAAGAAAGAAGGATGGAAGGAAGGAAGTTAGTTCAAGGTGGAAACTGAATTTTGGCATTGTTAAAATGAAACTGAATATTTTGCTAAAACAAGAACCAAAATAGCTCCTTGTTTCTGTGAGAAAGGACATACAACACACACGTATAAATGGGTAACCTACATATATGTATATGCATGTACTTATGTGCATACATATATGTGTATACATATGCATAAATATATATATTGTGTCTGTCTACATGTGTGCATGTGCATATACATATACATGCATGCATGCAAGACTGCATACATACTGACTCTAGTCTTCTGGATCACCCAGCAGCATATCTATTACAGTACACGCATATGAAATTAATATGATCACAACTTAAAGGGAAAGATAAGGACTTTTAACCAATTTTCAGCAAATGGTTATTGATGTTTACTTTTGAAACCACATGCACAGCATGTGCAGCTGGTGACGCTGTGTGAGCCACCTGCTACCTAGCACTCCTTCAATCATGTCTGATTACAAAGACGAGGGAGAAAAATACCAGCTAGTCCAACCTGATATGTATTTTATCACTTAGTCTGTGTTTGGGCAAAGGATCGCAAACCAAGCATGTCAGCAGTATGTAAGATTGCATGGGGCGCCGGCACCTGCTGTAGCAGATCCCTTGTGTGGTTTCCATGTGCTCTGATAGCATGACAGAAAGCAGACCCAACTGCCCACAGTAGGTGACGGGAGCCAAAGCTCAGCCCTTCCTGAAACCTATCCGTGGCCTCGCTGCTGCCGACAGTGCTCTGATAAATGTCCCCGTTCCCTTGTCCTGTGTAAACTAATGCTATAAAACAAACCATCATCAGCACTTTATGAAGAGCAGCATATTTAGACATCTTTTCCTTTGGATAGCAGTCCACAGTTTGTTCAATGTATCGCATACATCATTTTGCTTGCTCTCTATAACAACAGAGGAAGGAAGACAGAAGGTATATGTGTTTTTTAATGAAAAAGAAAATGAGACTAGAGAGGTAAAATCAATTTCCCAAAATTATTCAAGCTAAGCCTTGAAAAGTCATGTTTATTTTGGATCAGATACTTATTCCCAGACAAAACTGTAATAGAATAGAATAACAATGGGCTCAGAAGTAAAATAGTTTGAAGTTTGTCCTATAGGACTTGGGCAAGTCATTTGCTTTCTCTGGAACTGATATTCTCATCACTATAAAGGAAACATCTGCCTTCTCCATGTCCCAAGAGATGGTGTGTATGAAAGAATACTGTGAGCTATAAAGTGCTAACTCCTCTAAGGGCTGCCCGCCACCATGGTGAATGGTTTTCATCTGCTCTGACTGCTGTTCTCAGAGGCCGGTCTGACAGAGTTGGAAGCCTAAGGCTGAATTATGGCATCGCTGGAACACATCAGCTCCTAGCACCCCTATGCAAAAGAGAACAGGTTACACATTCATTAGTCCCAGACTGGTTTAATTTTTTATTGTAACTTACTTGTCAGCTAAAATAGCTCCTGTTTCTTTGATTATGGTTAATAACACTTAAAACTTTAATGAGAGATGGGCACTTTCATTAAAAATAAGTCAAATGAAATTGAAAAAAAAATTTTAATTTACTTTAAAATCAGTGTTTGGCCCTGGCTGGTGTGGCTCATTGGGTTGGAGCATTGTCCCATACATCAAAAGGTTGCAGGTTGATTCCCAGTCAGGGCACATGCCCAGGTTTCAGGTTTGATCCCCTGTCCAGGCTTGTGCAGGAGGCAGCCGATCAATGTTTCTCTCTAATATCAACGTTTATTTCTCCCCCATCTCTTTTTCCCCTTCCTCCCTCTAAAGAAAAAAAAAATCAGTTGAAATTAAAAAAGAAAAAGAAAATCAGTGCCTGTATTGAAGTCATGCTATTGTGTAGAAACAAACACTGGAATGACTACATCTGAAACAGGAGTTGTCACCTGAACCCTCCATATGAGCCTTTTTCAATTTACACGGGTTGTGTTCCAAAAGTTCACTCATAAGTTAGTTGTTTAAAATCTATAACTCAAGTCACACAGGAAAATATGTTACCCATGTCAGGCCAGCCCACCCGTGCCTATTTAATCACAGAGTGGGCAAGATGTAGGAGTAATAATTCTGCTGAATTTTAAATGAAAAGGAATTATGTGGATTAGCATGGTTATCTATTCACTGTTCTTAGGAGAAAATGTACTCACGAATGGTAACTCAGGATACTTCAAATACACATTCCCATTTTCAAAATAGTTGGGGAAGACACTCCCTCCCCCCACCAATGAGAAGACTCCCCAGGAAGGGCCTCACTCTGCAGCTGCGCTAGGTACTTGGCACAGGATGCGAAGGATCTTCCACCCTGAATCTGCCGTGGCCTCCTCTTGACATTAAAGGAAAGGAAGAAAATGTTCCACTCACGCTTTGGGGCTTAGTACCGAACATCCCTATATATATAGGACATTCATAATTTAGGTGTTTATAGGTCAGGGAGTGACTATGATGCATTTCCTCATTTTATTCCCTGCCACAGACATATAAGACAGGCAGTCTTTAAAAGATTTAAAACACAGAAATAACCTGGCCCCAGGGTGGTCAGCCTTGTTACTATGGCAGCTTGGTTGGCCTTTTCAAGCTTAACATTCAAATCCTCAAATGGAAGTAAACAGTACGAGAGACTGACATCTTCAGAAATTGAGGCAGACATGACATTAAAGGATATTTACCCAGAAAAAAAAAGACAAAATCTTCATTGCTCATGCTTTCACAAAAATGTAACAGTTACTTAACTTAGCTTTAATCTTACCTCACCCCTATCTTCCCAGTGTTATGTTTGCTCTTAGGATGGATATGACCTTGGACTGGACCTGAACTATCACTAGAGAAGATCAGACATGGTCCACCTGGCAGGTGTGAAGTACAACCAATCAGAATCAGAAGTGAGACTAAATAATTTGGAATTGAAGGTTGAGCTAATAATATCAGAGTTTAATAAAATAATTAATGCTCCAAGAGTTAGGCCAGTTGGAAAGCAGAGGGAACTGAGTCCCTCAATCTAAATATGGATGCCTTAGAGTTGTCAAATCTGAACAGGCTCACGTGTGCCCAGGTGAGCTGCCCTATTTACTGTCCACGGTTTGGCAATGAGGAAACCAGGATCATGAGCAGAGGCCGGGAAGAGCCTCTATATACCAGAGGCAGAAATTACCCGGGGATTAGAATTACTCCACCTACAGAAATTCTGATTCCATCAATTTATAGCGAGTCCAGGAACCTGTGGGCCACACTTTGGGGAAACGAACAAACAAACCAAAAGAGGTATTAAGGGATAGTATTAAATTTCACCCCCAACAAGTTGGTCAGCTGTGACACCAATAAGGGAGTAAGTTAAGATAAAAAGGAGGTGAAGTCAAAGCGGGTGCAGATGCAGGGCATCAATCAGCAGCTTCACATGATGGCTGAAACAGGCCACTGAAGCCAGCAGATGAAGAATAAAAAATGAGAACTCTTCTGGGCTTTGGTCCCAAGACAATTCAATCAAATGGGTCTTGGTGGATGTTTTGATGTGATAACTCTGCCCCAAGCTGATGCCCATTTCCCACCCAAGTATAAAGAGCCCTGACAGGTTTTCAGCTGGATGGTTACCTAGAGGACAGAATCAACTTTGAGAGAAGGTTGCAGGTAGGAACCTGGTGTAGAGATCTAGAGCAGATGTAGATTGTCTGGAAGAGTTCAGAAGGAAAGGAAGCCCATCAGGTGAGATGGTAAGAGCAGCAACACTTCCCTGGGGAAAGATGCACTCAATCAGCTGGAATTTGGTTCTGCCAGGATGGCTGAGGGCAAGAGGTGGCAAGCAGGACATTGACAGCTATGTTTCATAGTGGGGACACATGAACTCACTGGATTCTACTGGGATAAAAGCTGCCGGAGTGGGAAAGAAGGGTAGCATAGGGGACAAGAGACAGGTTCTGCAGATGAACTGAGTTTGCATCCTTTGTGTTACTGCTTGTTGGCTTGAGAAACTTGGGCAAAATACGTATCAGTAAAGTGTAGATAATTATAGTTTCTACCTTTTGGGTTCTTGCAGGGATTAGATGTGATAATCAAGGTAAAGTGACTGGAAATTACTAGGCCGATACTATCTATGATGGATGTTGTTATATTAAGTTGTCTTCTCAGGCCTTTCTCTATCAATCAACCCTCCTTCTTTCCAAGTGCTCCCCAACCACTGGCTCATTGCTGCATAATTTAATACTCAACCCAAACTTGCTTTAAAAATGAAGCTGCTTGAAAGATTCATCTATATCCTGTCATTTCCTCACCAACCATTCACTCTGCTCATCCCTCTTCTGCTGCTCTTGTCAGGGTCCCTGATGCTGCAATCGCAGATCTATAGGCACCTCTCAGAAGGTTGCATCTAGGGCTCTTTGCCACCACTGGCTCTAGTCCACTCACTCCTCTTGGGCATCCCTCCCTCCTTGCTGGCTATTCTACCAGGTTTACCTGTTTCTCCATTTCATGAGCAAATCATACCTTCTTGCTGTTGTGGAGCTATTCCCCATCCGTACCACCCTTCCATTGTTTTCACCAGGCATTCCTCAGCTCTCACCAGTGTGTGCCACATTGCAGTCATTTCCCCAGTGTGCTCTGGCAGCCTTTTGAACCTCAGAATGTAAAATCTTCCAGTATCTGAAAGTATCCTTGCCTGTCCTCACTTCCCATACACCCAACAAAGCTTAGTCAATCCACCTAATCACCAGTAAAATTTTATTTCCAAAGTATAAATTCATTGTTTTCTGTCCCTCCCTACCCACAGTTGTCCACATTTCAATAAATGGCTTCATCACTGACATGGTTGCTCAGACCATAGAGCTAGAACTCGTCTGTGACAAAATGCTTTCCCCTGTATTTGAGAGCAATGTTGTAAGAAAACAGAACAGTGCTGCCTCCAAAGGAATACTCACCTCTTGCCATCTCTCCTGCAACCACACAGGTCCCAACCACCATGACTTCCTTCCTGGACAACTGCTGCATGCTTGTCTTCCTGTTTCCATTCTCATCCACCTGTAATCCATTCTCTATCTAGAAGTCAAGGTCATGTCCTGTCACCTCACTTCTCACTGCCTTTAAGTACCTCCTGTGATGGCTAACCTTTTGAGCTCGGCATGTCAGCATTTTGAAAAACCCTAACTTAACTCTGGCGCCGTGTCACATATAGAAATTTTTTGATATTTGCAACCATAGTAAAACAAAGATTTATATTTTTGATATTTATTTTATATATTTAAATGCCATTTAACAAAGAAAAATCAACCAAAAAAATGAGTTCACGTGTCGCCTCTGACACGCATGTCATAGGTTCGCCCTCACTGCTCTAGAGCATCTTCAATGGACTTCAAAACATTTGCCTTGGGAGTCATGGTCTCCCATAATCTGACTCCTGACAACCTCACCATCATCATCGTGGTTCACTCCTCTCTCTCTTGCTATGCTGCAGCCTCACTGGGCTTTTAATTTCTAGCTCCCTGCCAACCTCATGGCATAACTCACCTGCAACATCCTTCTGAAACATTCTTCTGCCTGGAACATTCCTCACCCTGATCTGAGTATGTCTGAGTCTTTCTCAGCTTTCAAAACTTTTCTTCAATGGTAACTCCTTAGAGAGATCTTCTCTGAACAGCCCACCTAAAGTCCATTCTGCTGACCCATGACTCTCAATGCCAGCATTTTATTTCCTTTGTACTATTAATAATTTGTACTTACTTTACTCAATAAAATTGTTTTTCTTTCGATATCTACCCCACCACACCTCCTTTAGAATCTAAGTTCCATAAAGATGGGGACCTTTTCTCTTATATCCCCAATGTCTAGCATAGCACCCCACTCATAGGTAGACTCCTTAAATACGTGTTAAATGATCAGATGAGTTAAATAGATTACAAATGTCTATGGTCTCCAGAGATTACACAGCACACAAGAGACCTACCCACCCATCCAGGCCCTTCTCCTAACATCTCTCTCTATTACCTCAGTTCTGCAGCCATGGCAATCCTTGGGCATCTTCGAAATGAAATAACCTCCCTCAGGATAGTACCTGGACTATTTTGCCTATTTCCTTCTCCTCCTAGAGAACTCAGGCATTATCTCCTCTATGATTTCAAGCAGCCCCCAGCCCACCTCAAAGACTCAGCTTACCTCCTCATAACCGCTCATATTTACTCCACTATGAATGGCTCCTATTGGGAACGATTTGTCTCTCCCCAGTCCTGCTCTCCTTTAAATGGTGTGTGCCTCAAGGACATTTTATTTGTTGCTGTATCACCAGAATTTAACACCTCACATAGCATGTAATGGGAACTAAGAAAAATTTATCAAATAAACAAACAAACAAATAAATAAATCAATATTCCTCTCCGGATGGTTCTTGGAATAACTATATTAGACTATTTGTTTATTAGTCTTGCTGAAGTCAATACGTTGATAATTTTAGACTAGAAATGCAATGGCATGTAGAGTAAATTAGCTTGATGTAAGCCATAGTACTGAAGTTATATGTAATAGCATAATTATACCTGGTATCAGATAATTAGATGTAATTGAATGTGAAAGGTTTTAGGTGCATTTTCACTAATGGTTGATTCTTGGTACTCTTGGGCATTTTTAATATTGCCAATGGACATGTAACTTGGTGATGATCCATTTCCGTTGTGAAAGCCCCGTATTTGGCAGCACGCTTTTCTCTCTGACGGTACAGCAGATGTTATTTTATACATTTACTGCACTGCACAGCATCCGTCAAAGGTAAGTGGAGGGTAATCTCTGAAGACATCCATGGTCTCAGCAAGACAAATGTGTACAAGTGGCTGTATTTGTTTCCGCCTAGAGAACATTAGTTTTCAAATAATTTTGACCTCAATCTTTCCCTGGCCGTGTCCTATGTGAATTCTATAAAACAATAACAAATATAAACCATCTTTCTGTGCCTTCGAGGTTGATGCTCTGGCCTCCAGCATCCTCTGGGCACGATAGAAAACCCCAAAGACTGAGCAGGGGAGTTGGATCCAATTGATATAGGAAGCAAATAGCTTTTCATTGAGCCTATAATGCACCAATTTCGGCACAGAAATATTAAAATTGCACTTCATTTGAAGTACCATGAAAGGTGTTTTGGGAAGTATAAGTGTATACATTCCCTCCCCTTCAATTTTTTGTTTCCACTTAAGACTTATTTAGCAATCTTTTGTCATTCAGGGAAGCGGGATCCAATTTAAATGGTTGGAAAAACCAAACAAGGGTCTATCCACAATGGTGAAAGGAGATGTCCATGTCCGGGTAACCCAGAGATTAGCAACAGTGGGAAGCCATTAACACCTTTAGGTCTGAAGGGGAGAGAAGAGGAAAAGTGTTGCTAGGGCCATGAGGGAGGGCCTGTGACAGTAGCTGGAGCTCTGTAGGGTTGCAGTCCCTTCTAGAAATGCCACTTAACACCAACGTAGAAAGAAAAATTTCTTCTCCTGCGTGTCCAGGTGATTCAGTCCAAGGAGAATCAATGCCAGGATACAAAAAGGTGAGGATGAGGAAATGACAAAAGGAGAATAATAACCAGTTAAATTCCACAAATCTAATTATGATTACACACACACACACACACACACACACACACACACACACACGCACATTCTTCTGAACCATCCTCATTTTCAAGGCGGTCTTTTCTGCCATATGTTTCTGAAGCTTGGTCATTGAAAACCAGCAACCTAGAAACATGCAATTTAAATTGAATGTTCCTCTAATGCCCCTTTTGTGATCTTTGTTATTCAGATTGTTTACATAGACCAAGGGTCACCAATTACTTTGCCCCTAGAGCTAGATTGTGGAATGCCAGGAAATTGCTTTCAGTGATACTGCAAATTAAAAAGCAGAGTCACAGAACCTCAAAAGGCATTGATTATCCTGACTGCTACTTGACTGGGGAGGTCAGATACCTCCCAAAGTAACTCTCCTATCTGTAAACTTAGCGAAGGTTTTTCTCTAGCCTGAGAAACAAATGCACTTTATTTCACATGTAGATAAATTATTTTGGTATTGTGCTTCTACTTTTAGTAAAAATTTACTGTTCTTTGCATGCACAATTATTCTGCCTTATATCCTACAACTTTACCAAATTGGGAGAAACGGAAGAATATTTAATAATCTATTCAATAGATTCATATTTTTGTGAGTGAAATTATCCATTACCCATCCTTGGTTAAGATTATGACTTTCTGTATGCCTATTTATTGAGTTTTTAAATTTATTCCATTAGTGTGTCAAATTCAGCTTTATGTTTATTCATTTTCCTGGAATAATATTGATAATCTCTCCAACATTTTCTGTTACAATCGGTTTTCTTTTAATTTGCCCTAGCGATAGTATTTCAAATGTTCAGGCATTTTTTTATTAGCTTTTTTTCTTCATCTGGTTGTGCTCATTCTCGATGCTTTCTTTCTCATATTTAACTCTTGAAAAAAATCACAGGAACAATATATTTGTGTTTTTTGATCTACAAGTGCACTATTACTTTATTTGAAGTACTTATTTCCCTAATTTTTATTTCTGTAATGTAATGTTTCTCTAAAGAATAATATTAATGGGTATATGGGTTATATTTTGATCCAATTAAACTAGTTAAGGCTGTTAACTCCTTAAACACTTGCCTGATTTTTATCCTTAGTTGTTTTTCTCCCCACTGTGATTATGGATCGAGCCCTACTTCTATGCTGGATACAAATGTTAACAAGCACAGATCTTGCTATCAGGAAGATTTTTAGTATAAATAAGACTTCCAAAGCAGAAACTCCTGCCCAGTCCTCTACACTGAACCTCAGATTCACATTCAGCTGCACTCTCTTGAGTCTGATAGGCATCTCAGACTGAGCATACATCTAGCCAAACCCTGGACTTCCCTCCACTACTCTGCTCCTCCCAGAGTATTTCCTTTCTCAGTAAATAACAACTTCATCCTTCCAGGTACTCAGGCCAAAGTCCTTGGAGCCATCCTGGGCTTCTCTTTTTCTATCACATTTTACAACAATCTTTCAGAAAGATCCATTGGTTCTATCTTCAAAATAAATGCAGACCCTGCAACATGATCCAAGCCACCGTTGTCTCTTGTCTACTTCAATAACTAATAGCTTCCTAATTGACCTCACTCTCCCCACCATTGGTCCCCATTATCTATCCTAAATATGTGTCACTCCTCTACTCAAAACCCGCCAGTCGCTTCCCATATAACTCAGAGAAAAAGCAACAGATCTTACAGATTGCTTGCAGAATGTCTAACATGATTTGCTCTTGCTACCTCTCCAGGCTTATCCACTGTCAACCTTCACCTTGCTCACATGTGCCAGTCATACTAGTCTCCTT
>NW_006284732.1:2006903-2010822 GCF_000327345.1 Myotis davidii | reverse complement strand
GAAATGCAAAATGATTTCTTCACAGGCCTCCTTTTCTGTCTCTGCTAATAAAAAATGGTTTTATTACAACATTAACCATGTTGTAAGTAGTAAGTAATGATGGATGGACTGATTAATATCGAAGATTGGATTCTGTAACATAGCATGAAAATGACAGCAACTTGGGCATGTTTACGTGTCTTTCCTGGTAGGTTACAAGTTTTCTTACGTTTTGGACACTTTTTTTTTCATTCATCTTTATATGGCAAAGCATATACAGCAAGCACTAAATAAACTTACTCATTTACTCAATGGCTTATTTTTTATTTTTATTTATTGATTTGGGAGAGAGAGGAAACATCTATTTTTTGTTCCACTTAGTTACCATTCATTGGTTAATTCTTGTATGTGCCCTGACCAGAGACTGAACGCGCAACCATGGTGTATTGGTATGATGCTCTTACCAGCTGAGCACTGAGCTACCTGGCCAGGGCTACCCTCCATTTTCTTTTCTTTTTTTTTAAATTATGTTTTTATTTTATTTTTTAATATATATATATGTATATATTTATTGAGAAGAAGGGAGAGGGAGAGAGAGATAGAAACATCAGTGATGAGAAAGAATCATTGATTGGCTGCCTCCTGCACACCCCACACAGGGGACCAAGCCCGAAACCTGGGCATGTGCCCTGACCAGGATTCAAACTATGACCTCCTGGTTCACAGGTTGACACTCAACCACTGAGCCATGCCAGCTGACCATCCTCCATTTTCTTAAATGTAAATGTGAGTAATACCTGTTTCCTAGAGTTAATGAAACTGAAGGAGTTAATATATGTGATATTGGCTGGGCCTGGTACAAGAAGCGTCCCTTAATACATGGCAGTTCTCATTCTTACAAACAAGAATTAGAGGAGGTATCATGGATGCAGAGAACAGGGAAAAGAGACATAAGAATCAGGGAAGCACAGGATGGAGCCTATGAAAAACTGAACGGTCTCATCTTTCTGAATACGGGGAGCGCACACAGATAGCAGGAGATAAAGTGGAAAAGGAAATGGCTGTGGTCAGACCATTGAGGACCTTGGATGGCAACCATAAGTGTGCACTTTAACCAGGAAGTCATTGAAGGCATTGCATCAGGTCATGGCCAGATTGACATGATTGGAATAAACTGACCCTATTCAGTGTGAAGGAAGGCTTGAGGTATCCATGTTCAAGTTAATACTATAGCATGGGATTTAGAATGAGACAGGCTCTGAGCTCTGCAATATTCTAGCCAGTTATTTAATCCCTCTTCTTAGAAATCCCTCAGTCTCCTCATCAGCTACCTGGAGGCAGTAATGGTGCTTACATCAGCAGAGTTTATATGAAGATGAAATGAGTTAATACATATAAAAAGCTTAAGTTGTTCTGTTATATGGAAAGTACCTTGTTAGCTACTTTTAGAGCCTTATTCCATAGTGAGATTGGGAAACAACAAAAAGATAAGTTCTAATGATATTTTGCAGGTAGATGCAAAAGGACTCAGATCTTGAAAATGCTTAAAATTGAAGAGAATTCTGATGTTTTGCTGTTATGTTTCTGCATCAACCAGGGTTCTTAATTGCAAGTACATAAGCAAATCTGCCCTAAATTTAAAAAAGCATTTAATCCTACCTGCCTAGCTCATGAAATCTTCAGAATGTTCCTAGAATCAGGGTTGGGGACTATTTAACAGGAACAGTGCACAAAGCATATTGCGAAGACCTTACTGTTACCTTGGGGAGTAGCCACCACAATTCCCACCTCTGAAGTCGGCAAGGAAGCCAGAACTTCTAAGCGTGCTGTCCTGGAAAGCCAAAGTATCCACCTTCCACCATTGCCAGAAAGTAAACTCAAAATAGTACCTCTTCTATTCCATTCATCTCACAGATGTAGAAGCCATGCCTGGCTACTACTGGTGCGGGAAGCCTGTGGCAGACAACTTTGCCAGAGCTTCAAGAAGGCCAGGAAAGAAATGAATTTTTTAATGCTTAGAGGCCACAAACCATGATGAATATCAATTTCTACTCTTAAGAGAAATTAAAGTTATGAGAAAGCACATATTTGCCCTGGGGTGAGGAAATGTTGAAAAGTTGAATTTGGGGTTGAGATCCAATGGAATATTCAGTAGAATACATCTAGCAGACAGCTGGATATGGATTTGGGGTTTAGAATTGCATTTTGGAAATGGTTATGCAAAAGTAGAGATCTCTGAAGCAATACAGGAGCATGAAATTGTTTGCTGAACTCTTAATATGTGGTTTCCGGGCCTTTCTTCTTGATTTTGCTTTATTAATTTTGAGAATTTATTTGTAGTTGATAAAGTAAAAATACACAATGCTAAAAAAAACTATGGTGTTTGATTTTATTAAGTGACAGATTCATCTTCCTGTAAGCTCTCTAATAGTCAAATAATTATTTAATTAAAAAATTAAATAATTTTTATTTAATGGTCAAATCAGTTGATCACTATTAAATGAAGTATTTAATTTTAAATTAGAATTATTTAATGTATGCTTAAACTATTTAATTTAATCTAAAATTTCAATTTAATTTTAGAACTAACATTTTTATTAAATTAATTATTTAATTATTAAATAATAATCATTAGGATTATTTAATTATTCGGAATTATTTTATTTTTGTTCTTTTAGTCATAGTGAACATAATATTGATTAATACATATCTTGTTACATCGAGAAAGGTCATACAGAATTTTATAGCCAATATTCAAATCATTTGCCAATTTGGGGGACTTTATATAAATTTTGGAGGGTATTTTTTCCTTCAAGCACTAAATGAATTTTAGTTTCTGAATAGTTTTCCTACCTCATAAGGTTGTTATATCAGTCAAGGTTTGATAGAGAGGCAGAATTGCTATGTACATTAAAATATAAGGGATCCACTGTAGGGGTTAGGCCTGTATGCGGATATAGGAGCTGGTGCCTCAGTCTCTGCAGGGTGTTGGCTCTGCCGCAAACACTGAGCCTGAAGTGTGGAGCTTTGGAATCAGCCAGACAGGCAAATGGAAAGGGAAACTGGATGTGTTTGAAAGCAAGAACAAATGGGAGCCTACACTGATAAACTGGAGCCGAAAGATGCCAACTGGGACCTGTGAGATAAATTGGAGCTTGCATCTGTCTTTCACCACCTCCAACACAAATACCATGGGGCGGGGGGCAGGGGTGTGTGTAAAAGCTGGTGTCTTCATCACAAAGGTGCACATGGGGAGAAACCAAGATGGCGGCATAGGTAAACACCTGATATTGCTGCCTCGCACAACCACTTCAAAAATACAACTAAAAGACAAAACAGGCATCATCCAGAACCACAGGAAGGCTGGTTGAGTGGAAATTCTACAACTAGAAGGAAAGAGAAAAGCACACTGAGACTCAGAGGAGGTGCGGAAGTAAAGCGCAGAGGTACGTAGGAGCATGTGGAAAGGGCTGGCAACTGAGGACACAGTTGTCTTTTTCAATTGGGAGGGAGACACACACTCCTGCTCTGAACTCCAGTTCCGAGCTAGTCTCTGGGGACCCAGACTCATACAGAGAGAAACTGGACTATCTGACAGCGGGCAAAACTTGGAACTCGAGGGCGGCTTTCTCTCAAAGGTGCTTGCAGCGACTACTGGGACACTGAGACATGGGGCCCCTTAGGTCAGGGCTGAGGATCAGCCATAGCTGTTTTCTCTGCCCTGTTGATCCCCTGAGACCCTGCCCCACCCAAGCTGTGGACAGAGGCTTTTGCATATGAATGCCCTGGCCCTTTGCAATCTGAAAATTCCATAACAAACTGCAGCTGGGCCAGACAGTCCCAGAACTTCCAAGAGAAGGCCCAAGGCCCCACAGCAGCTTGCATTGCTTCACAGCAGGGGCTCATCTGGGCACCTCCAAACCCCAAACAAAGAAGAGGC
>NW_006284732.1:2002507-2006423 GCF_000327345.1 Myotis davidii | reverse complement strand
GGAAGAAATAATGACAGAAAACTGCCCCTACCTGGTGAAGTAGACTTATAAGTCCAGGAAGTACAGAGAGTCACAAACAAGAGGAACCAAAGAGGACCACACCAAGACACATCATAATTAAAATGCCAAAGGTTAAAGACAAACAGAGAATCTTAAAAGGAGCAAGAAAAAAATCAGTTAGATACCTACAAGGAAGCACCCATCCATCTGTCAGCTGATTTCTCAACAGAAACTTTGCAGGCCAGAAGGTAGTGGCAAGAAATATTCAAAGTGATGAATGCCAAGAACCTAAAACCAAGATTACTTTATCCAGCAAAGCTATCATTCAGAATTGAAGGTCAGATAAAGAGCTTCACAGATAAGAAAAAGCTAAAGAGTTCATCACCACCAAACCAGTATTATATGAAATGCTGGAAGATATTCTTTAAGAAGAGGAAGAAGAAGAAAATGGTAAAGATAAAAATTATGAATAAGTACATAACTATCAACCAGTGAATCTAAAAATCAAGTGAATAAAAAATCTGATGAACAGAATAAACTGGTGAATATATAGAATCAAGGGCATAGAAAGGGAGTGGACTGACAATTCTTGGGAGGAAAGGGGTGGTGGTGGGTGTAGGAAGAGACTGGACAAAAATCGTACAGCTTTGGAGGAGGACAGTGTGGGGGGGTGGTAAGGGAAGAGGTTGGGGTGGGAACCGGGTGGAGGGGAGCTACGGGGGGAAAAAAGAGCAACAACTGTAATAATCTGAACAATAAAGATTTAATTTTTTTTTAAAAAAAAAAGGTAAACATGGTCCTGCTTTGTGCCCTGGAACAGCTGAAGGGACAGATCTTAGGGGACCTGGAGACTGGATGAGTTGAGGTGTTGCACCCCACCAATGAGGCCACTAGTAGATCATCCAGGAAGTGCACAATATGCCACAATGACTTCAGCCTTGCACCCACCTTCAACTCTGGAAGGAAATATGACTATTGTTTAACTTCCACATCGCACATCAAATGTTTCTTGTGACCTGCACTAATCCAGAACCGTATAAGGAAAGGAATCAGGGGAAACATAGTCCCCGTTTAGCTAAGTTGATACACCACAGTTATAAGAATTTCTACTCATAATATTTGCATTTTATAAGTTATAGACATTGGACAACAAACACCTTTTTTGGATTACAGTTTTCATGATTTTGACTGCAATTGTTTTTTGTTTTTAATTTGGTCCATATCGCTTTAAAATTTGCAATTTACTTAATTCCTCAAATATCATTAGTATTTGAATAGCTTATTTAATATGCTAGCACCTACAACAGCACTAGTATGAATGAAGCAATTGTGAGGCATTTTAAACTAACTAGACTTATTGAGTTGCTGTATGCTAAGGGAGCACTATGCTCTCTATTCCTGGGGACAAGTTGTATATACTTTAGGGAGGTGCGCTAAATGCTTCCTTAGAAAGTCTAGGCTGCCTGACCTCTGCCCTAGGTCCTGCAGTAGTACTATGCTCTCACTATTATCTTTTAAATTCTACTTTTGTTCATGAAAGATCATTATCATTCATCTTTCTCCTTTTCCCCTCTTTTGACCTCAGACTCCCCTCTCTCTCTGAGATTATTTCCTCTCTCTTGCTTATCAAACTGGTAGCCTAGAAAGAAAATAAACACAACTTCTTTGAAAGCCACTTCTGCCTTGAAGCCCTTGAGCAATGAGCTTTACTGATCTATTACTTTCTTCTTTGTAAAATGAGGCCAGGTGTCAGTAATCTGCCCTTAAGTAGGAAAATCAAACCTAAGGACCATTTTATCTTTAGAAACACATAAGCCCTCCTGTCTGATTCTCATCAGAGTTTGCAATTATTTTTCCCCCATATTGCATAACAAAGCAATCAGACTTACAATGTTATAGTTCACATGCTTGACTGTGTTTTGTATTCTGTGAAAAATAAGTTTCTTTTCACATATTATACAAAAACTACTTTTACATTATGTCTTGCTTGATATATTGGTAGGCACATCTAATCTAATAATAGACAAACATGGTAATTGACTGTACCTTCGCTATGTCTCCCATTGGTTAATCAGCATGATATGCAAATTAACAGCCAACAAAGATGGCAGCTAATTTGCATACTGCAGGCAGGGCAGGGCAGTGCGAGCTACCAGCATGCTCCCATCCAGGGCAGGCCTGCCACAGAAGCCCCAGCAGCAGGTCTGCCTTGTGACCTGGGAACCGCCCATCAGCTTGTCTGGGGCTGCAAGGCCTGGCCCGCCCCCAGAAGCCCCAGCTACTTTAAAAATAAAACGATCTCCTTTTGAGCCAATGTGTTTAGATTCAGGATTAGTAAAACAGTATGGGACTAATGAAATACAGTGATAGGAATTAGGAAGTGTGACACTGATGGTTCTGGGCATGTGAAAGGTGAGGGACAGAAGGGAACACAGGGTCTTCCCTTCAGTTCTGCTGGGGAGATGAGCTCCGAGGGCCGGAGCTACTCCATGCCCAGAGGAGGTGGGCGTGGTCAGTGGCTCTGTTTCAGAACTTCCTGCCAAGCAGAGACCTTACCCGACCCTATGGAACCTTTTTACTCCAGAAAACAGAAACAGCCAGTTCCCAATGTGCACAGTGTCCTGATGGAGTGACGGGGAGGTGGGCGAGGGGAGCAGTGCAGAGTTGTTAGGCAGCTGGAGTGGGAGTGGAAATGCCATGAAATGTCCACAGTCCTGGCTGTGCCCATGGCCTGGGCGGCTCCTCCAGGCCCTGGCTGCGGGATTAGGGCTGATTCTCTCAGGAAGGGAATATTCCCTGGGTGAAAGATTTACAGGCTCAGGGTGGCCCGTGTGTTAGTTTGGGGCAAATCCCTCAGCATTACTGCTGCCAACCCCTCAAAGGAATGAGGCAGAGGACCTCTCACTCCCAAGACCTCTTCGTGGACATTTTAACATCTACATGATTTTTAATCCTTTCAGGGAGACGTTCTATGCTGCAGTTTCATCCCACCCCACTGTTGCTTTTTGTCTGCCAGCTGGGTCGAGCATCAAGGGGAAGGGGGGTTAATACTCACTGAAAGACTACTGATCCTACTGAGAAACCAACCTATTTACTGTACTGTTATAAATATCATACCCTTTATATCCTGTATATTGGCCTCTTTTAAATAAAGTGAAATGTCTTAGAAAAAAAAAAGGCAAGGCAGGGCGGGACCCAGAAGCCCCAGAAGCCACCTGATATGGCAGTAACTCTACCAGTAAGCACTCTGAAAGTCAGTGGCATAAATGCACCAATTAAAAGACAGATTCTGAGGATGAATCAAAAACAAAACCCACTTTAAATATAAAGACACATATAGATTAAAAGTATATGAATTAAGCTGCAGCCTGTTTTGCTCAGTGGATAGAGCATTATCCCATGGACTGAAGGGTCCCACGTGCGATTCCAGTCAAGGGCATGTACCTCAGTTGCTGGCTTGATCCCCAGTCCCTATTAAAGCATGTGCAGAAGGCAGCCAATCAATGTGTCTCTCCCTTTCCCTTCACTCTCTCTAAAATTCAATGGAAAAATATCCTTGGGTGAAGATCAACAAAAACAAAGTGAATGGATTAAGTAACATTAAAGAGATTATAAGAAAAATATATTCCAAATTCTGTCAGTTGTATAGTGGTTATGTTTAAATTATTAACACCTAAGAAGTTGGCTGAAGGGTACATATAACATGCTGTAGTATTTTAGTTTTTTTTTTACATTTATGAGATTATTTCAAATTAAAATATTAAAAAATTAAAAATTAATAAAATATTATTTGAAATGTATCTGCATTACATGAAAAATCTCCTAATTGCTTCTAGCATAATTTATTAAATTGCGCTAACATTTACAAGGGTTCAATTAAAAAATATCTAAATTCTAAATGATATAATTGCAAATA
>NW_006284732.1:1970739-2002311 GCF_000327345.1 Myotis davidii | reverse complement strand
GCTCATGGCGGGCCAGCGCAGGGGTGGTGGCGGGAGCCTCTCCCACCTCCGTGGCAGCACTAAGAATGTCCAACTAACGGTTTAGGCACGATCTCTTGGGGGCCTAAGCCTTTAGTCAGACATCCCCAGAGGGCTTCCTAGCTGCTAGAAGGATGTCTGACTGCACTTTGGGGCCTGATCCCCTGGGGAGTGGGCCTAAGTCAACAGGTGGACATCTCCCAAGGGATCCTGGACTGTGAATGGGCGCAACTGGGCTGAGGGACAACCCCCCACCCCTGAGTGCACAAATTTTTGTGCACTGGGCCTCCAGTAGATTGATAAATAGATAAATGTATTGGTGGATGGGTAAGGACAGATAGATAAATATACTGAGTATCAGAGAAAAAGAGACTATTTGAAGTCGTTTACCTATTTTTTTTTTTAATACAAGGGATTCCACTTTTCAAATTTAGAGGGATTTGTTCACTAAGGAAATCATATTTATAAAGTAAAATCTTTGGGGTTTTATCCATATATATATTGAAATTATAACTGTCAGAACATTCCAGAATTTGAGAATTCTGAATTATATAAGTCACTGATAGTTCAAGCCCCTCATTTTATATATAGGAAACAGAGGCCCTAAGAGTATCAGTAACAAACTTAAGCATAGAAGCCAAAAATTGAACCTAGATATTCTAAATCATATTATCTTCTACTATGCCACTAGGAGAAATATATGGCCTAAGCAACTTGCATGTAAAACAGTCTTACTTGATCAACCCCCATTTAAGTGTTAATGCTAAAATACAAATGATATGATTTTTGGGTCAGTGGATTTATTTTTTCATCTGTACCAAATCATATTACACCTATAACATTATGGTCTTGTAGTTAAATCACAGCTTGAGACTGACTGGATATTTGATTTTTTTGATGAATTATTGTTAATACTTTTAGATGTGAAAGGGGTGTTATGGTTATATTTTTAAAGTCCTCTTTTAGAAATACATACTGAGATTTTTAGGTGATGCATACATAGGGGCTTATTATGCCACTAGAGGCCCAGTGCATGAAATTCAGGCACTGCAGGGGGGCAGTGTCCCTCAGCCCAGCCTGAACCCTCTCTAATCTGAAACCCCCCATAGGGATCGGGCCTAAATGGGCAGTCAGACATCCCTCTCACAATCCAGGACTGTTGGCTCTCAACCACTCGCCTGCCTGCCTGCCTGCCTGCCTGATTGCCCCTAACCGCTTATGCCTGCCAGCCTGATCTCCCCCAACTGCCCTCCCCTGCTGGCCTGGTCCCCTTCAACTGCCCTTCCCTGCTGGCCCGGTCCCCTTCAACTGCCCTCCCTCTCCTTCAGGCCCAGTCGCCCCCAACTGCCCTCCCCTGCAGGCCCAGTTGTCCCCAACTTCCCTTCCTCCCCTGAAGACCTGGTCACCCCTAACTTCCCTCCCCTGCTGGCCTTACCACCCAAAACTGCCCTCCCCTGCAGACCATCTTGTGGCCACATGGGAGCGGCCATCTTGTGTGTTGGAGTGACGGTCAATTTGCATATTACCTATTTATTATATAGGATTCCCTCCACTTCTGTTAATGCTTGAATTTTTCTTTAAAAAAGGCTAACTTAAAAAGCAAAACACTGGCCGAAACCGGTTTGGCTCAGTGGATAGAGCGTCGGCTTGCGGACTGAAAGGTCCCGGGTTCGATTCCGGTCAAGGGCATGTGCCTGGGTTGCGGGCACATCCCCAGTTGGAGATGTGCAGGAGGCGGCTGATCGATGTTTCTCTCTCATCGATGTTTCTGACTCTCTATCTCTCTCCTTTCCTCTCTGTAAAAAATCAATAAAATATATTTAAAAAAAAAAAAAAAAAAAGCAAAACACTGCCAGTGGAGCATTGAGATAAGAGTATAGGCTCTGGAGTGAAAAATGAGGGAAGTTTCCACTCCAGATTTGCCACTTACTCGCTCTCCATCTATTGAACAGGTGTAAAGTAGCTTCCTCATAGAGTTGTAAAATTAAATGAGACAATACATCTGAAACCCTTAAAACAGCCACTCCTAGCACATTTTTAATTACTCAAATGGTATCTAATGTATTATTACTGTTGTCATTACTTTTTTCTGTCATTATTTGAAATGATGTCTTATCTTCGTGGTTTTCTGTTTGCCTTCACAACTATTGTAACGGTAAAAAAATAAATGTTAAATAAAAGACATGAATACTATTATCTTAGGTTTTTAGATAGAAAGAGTGCTCATTAAAGTTTTCAGATGACACCTTTTGGCTCTCTGAGCAGCGCCATGGCAGTGAGCAAGAATGGGCACCTATGAGAGGCAGCAAAAAGGGAGCCAAGAAGAAAGTGGTTGATCCATTTTCTAAGAAAAATTGGTATGATGTGAAAGCACCAGCTCTGGTCAATATAAGAAGTGTGGGGAAAACACTAGTCATGAGAACACAAACAACCAAATCACATTGGATGGTCTCAAGGGTTGTGTTTTTGAAGTGAGCCTAGCTGATCTGCAGGATGATGAAGTTGCATTTAGGAAATTCATGCTAATTACTGAGGTTGTTCAGGGCAAAAACTGCCTAATTTCCATGACATGGATCTTACCAGTGACAAAATGTGCTCCACAGTCCACAAATGGCAGACCATGACTGAAGCTCATGTTGATCTCAAGACTACCAATGGCTATTGCTTACCGGTAGCCTATTCTGTGCTGGTTTTACTAAAAGCACAACAGTCAGATTCAGAAGACCTCTTGTGCTCAGCATCAACAGATCCACCAAATCCAAAAGAAGAAGGAAATCATGACCTGAGAAGTGAAGACAAATGACTTGAAAGAAGTGGGCAATCAATTGATTCCAGATAGCACTGGAAAAGACATAGAAAAAGCTTGCCAATCTATTTATCTGCTCCATGACATCATTATTAGAACAGTAAAATGTGCTGAGGAAACCCAAGTTTGAATTGAGCAGTAATGAAAAAGCTACTGAGGATGAGGCACGTGCTAAAGTTGAACAAGCTGATGGATGCCTTTAATGAGAATTAAGAAATCAGCATGTATTTCATAGACCACTTTCAATAACATGGTTAAGAGCCATTGTTTTGCAGAAGACTTTTGGAGGTCATCAGTATTTTGCCAGTGCCCATTGTAAACACTGTTAAGTGCGTGGATATGGAAACAAAAACCTGGAATTGTTAATTCATATATACTTTGATAAATGCAAAGCATATCAGTAACCTTATGAAGAGAGGCCAAAGTCTTTAGAATATTATATAAGTTTACATACTGTCTGGAGTACCACTGACTGTCACCCTCTACCCACAACTAATCTGTAACTAATCTAACATCTTCTGCCACTTCTATATCCACCCCAATGTGTCCCACGGAAGCACATCATTATTTTAAGGTCTATGTGCTTGTTTTTCCTCCACCTCAAAAATGGATCTCTCCGGCGTCTGTATGGTTTGCTTCCTTAGTGCTTGATCAGATCCAACCTTCCCGGTGTGTTCTCCCCTGATAGCCAATTAATGCTGTAAACCACTGCCTGAACCTTCATTCTTTATCCTATTTCTCTCTTTTACTATTCCACATAGCATTTATCGCCGTCTAACACACCATGTAAATTTTTAAAATTATGTATTTTTTAATTTAAAAAATTTATTTAAAATTTATTTATTTTTAATTTATTTTTATTTATTTTCTTCTGTAATAGATTTCTAATGCCCAGAATACTGCCTGGCATAGTCAGTATTAAATAAATATCTGTTTATGTGAATAAATGATAGTGAGTCAACAAGGAAAATAAGCGCTGAAAGAAATATAGAACTTGTCATTGGAAAGTGTTGCTCATTCATTTTTTACTGGCAAAGGCCAGTTTCCTCTCCTGCCTACCTGTAGGATCTGTCTTCTGAGTCCAGCTATCTGTCTCAGGATCTGACTTGCCCCAGACATTCAGAGCAGTGACGAATGTCCCCTTTCTGGGATAATTGCCATGTGGCCTTCCTCTACAGCTCAAAACATGAGATCATCTTCTCAATTCAGTAAGCCCTACTTTCACAAGAATGACACACAGACGGGGTGAGGGCTGCAGTTGGTTATGGGGTCCCAGAGCTTGTTTGTAGAGAGTTTTAAGGTCTGTGCTTGAATTTAATGCCTTGGCTAGTTATTAAACATATTAGAAAAAGGTTTATCTGAAGTAATAAAACATTCGTTTTTAATATTTAAACAAATATATTCAAAAGAAGACAATTTTGTTAATTCTGTGTACTTTTGAAAAGTACTTAGAAACAACTCAAGGTGTTAAAATATTATCAATAAGAGGACATCTTAGCTTTGTTTCCTTGAACACATAAAGCTCATTTATTGTGGAAGCATTTATCTACATACACTGCTTACATTTACTGCTTAAGGAAGCAAAAATATATAGTTCCTTAAGAAGGTTGAACAATTTTAAAAAAATATGTAGCAGTTCAATGATTTATCAGCTTGTTTAGGAAATCTTTTCTTCTGAAGGAGTAGGAAGGGAGTTGGACTTCAACAGCCTTCAGCCTGCTTCCTCAAAACTTCTAGATGTTGAGTCCCCAAGTCAACACAGTTGTACATGAAACAGTCCTGTGGTATCCACAGAATAATGTGTGGCATATAAACAACAGAAGCAGTGGTCCCCTTGAACTCTTTCCTTCACCAGTGTTCTTTCTTAACAGTAAGTTAGGATCTATAAGTCTCACATTTTATAATAGAGTATCCTTTTAAAAGACTCTAAATATGACATTTCTGTTGGATTATAACATATCAATTTTCCTTTGTAAGAAGAAAATTCTCACTCAGAATAAGATTTGTCAGGAAGTGACAGCTGTTTTTTGTTGGATGTGGATTTAAGTAAATAGTTAAGACAGTGGAGCTTTTACTAAGATGATTTAATAAAGCTCATTAATGTGGTTGATTTACATAGCTGACCCGAATAGAATACAAAATTTATCTCTTTGCTGCAGTAATATGTCATCAAAACATATTGATGTATTAAATGTACTACAATGTTAAATTTTAATTCTAAGTTTAATCAAATGTCTTAAGACAAAATACAACACAAAGGGAGAAGAGATATTAGAAAGTAGTTTCCATTTATTTTCCTTTGTTTCTAACCCGTGTAAAGAAACAAAGTCTACCTCATCAGGAAAGTATCCACAGCCTTTCTGCTGTTTATGAACACACACACACACACACACACACACAAAACACTGAGTTATTTTTGAAATTATAGACCAAGGCTATTAGATCAATCAATATAAAAGCCAATGAGTTAGAACAGTGCTCTAGCTCTCAGTAAACATCCCCTGTCTCTATCAGCGTTCTTCTCAGTAATGAATCAGCAAGAAAGCATTTGACCCAGCAAAACTCAGCCCTATCTCTGAATTGTGATTCATACAATTCTGAGCCTTGGAGCACTTCCATGCTCAGTTCTTTCAGTCCTCGTTCACCACATGGGGGCTGAGGATATCACACAGTCCACTTGATAAGTATGTGATTGCTCACATATTAAGATCTCTTAGTCCTCCTTGAGCTTTATAGGAGAGGAAGGGAAGGAGGGTATATTATAGTTTGATTTCATTTGTTTCTGACAGTTAATAACTTGGCTTTGGCTGTGAAAGTTGTAAAATGAGAGAATTAAGCTATGAGTAGTAAAAATAAAAACAACTAGCAATATCTATTGAGTATTTATTTGAATGTTGACAGGGAGCATTCAAAATATTTCCTGAACACCAGTTCCTTTGATCCTTTAAACAGTTCTATGAGGATTACTAGTCCCGATTAGAGAGATGAGGGGTCCTAGGCACAGGGGACCGCAGGCAAAGTGGCATACCTGCTGATCAGCAGCAGAGATGGGACTTGAACTTGAGAACTTGTTTGGAGCCTGCACTCAACCACTATCTCATGGTGTCTTGCGATAGCAGCAACGTCAATAATAGTGCATATTATGCCAAAAGTAATGAAATGAGAGCATGGATTTGGAGTTAACAATATGGGTTCAGGTTAAATCTGTGCACCAAACTAGTAGTGTGAACTAGAGCAAGTTATTTAACTTATTTAAGACTCAGTTTCTCAAAATGTAAGATAGATTTCATAAAGCAAGGCAGGTGGCAGGCTTACCTTCCTGAGTTCCCTTGGTCATCCATCTACGGCTCCGTTCCCTCTGCTCCCTAGACCCCGTGCTCCTTTTCTCTCCTGCAAGCAGGCCACTGAGAACCTCAATTCATTACATAGCGAAAACCTGTGAAATGCTCGGGAAAACCTGGAAATGGTCAAGGCTGTGCTTGATATTATGGATGCTACAAACTAGCTAACCAACGAGGGAGAGATCGAGGAAGAGTCCTACATCAGGTAGAGAAGCATTGTTTATAGAACTTGTTTTTCTGTGGATTTGCATTTCCTAAAGTGCATGCTTGATATTAATAGGAGTCACCAAAAATAAACAAATTAGTTTGGGGAAGAAAAGAAAAGAAAAATAAGTTTGAGGATAAAATGAAACAGATTTATTTTTTGCAGAACTTTTATAATACACGCGGTGAGTCTCCAAGTGAAGTGTTTCCCAAGCATGTGTAAAAGGAGGGAACCTTCTTTATTTCCCCAGGTCACCTTGCAGGACCAGTCATTTAGTAGGAAAACATGGGGGAAAGTTTTGGGCACCAGTAGGACTCAATGCTCAGAATTGTTTCTGTGACATAGGGAGTGGGACAATGAGACTGGCCACATACCTCTGATTCCTTTGTAGAGGCCAAACTGGAGCCTTTTGAGGAAGCTGTAGCCTGTCCCAGATTGTGCAACAGAACTAGATTGTTCCTAGAACTCTAAAATAAGAGCTGATTCATGGCTTTATCTTATCAATCTCCTGGGATGTAGAAACCCCACGTACTAGTCCTCAGGCTCTTAGAGGCACTGTAGAGAAGTCTCAGTAGGTTATGGGTCAGGGACTTGAGAACGATTTAAGGGAATGATGTCAAGGTTTACAGAAGACTAGAAAAGAGACAGAGGAGAAACAAAGATGATTTAAAAGTGGTAGACCTGTGCCTAGCCCCTATTTGGTTATACCCACCCCAATCTTAATCTGAAGATGTTAACTGGGGAGACCTGTGTTGTTGAGGAAGTGGGTACCGCACAACTCCAGGGATGCACATATTTCAAGAATGGTGACTGTAGCCCTAGCCAGTTTTCTCAGTGGATAGAGCGTTAGCCTGTGGACTAAAAGGACCCAGGTTCAATTCTGGTCAAGGGCACATGCCCGGGTAGTGGTCTTGATCCTCAGTAGGGGGCATGCAGGGCCAGCCAATTAGTGTTTCTCTCTCATCATTGATATTTCTATCTCTCTCTCCCTCTCCCTTCCTCTCTGAAATAAAATTTTATATATACACTGAGCGGCCAGATTATTACGCCCACCCCATCAGTACTTCATTGACACTTCCAAAAATACTGAATATTGAAAACTTCCTAAGCAAATACTCTCAAGGTTTTATTATTATTATTATTTGCATAACTAATTCACTTCATTGTACTGATGAGGTGGTCATAATAATCTGGCCACTCAGTGTATATATGAACAGTGACTGTAGATCAGGGGTCCTCAAACTATGGCCCGCAGGCCACATGCAAATACAAATACTGTATTTGTTCCCGTTTTGTTTTTTTTTACTTCAAAATAAGATATGTGCAGTGTGCATAGGAATTTGTTCATAGTTTTTTTTTGAACTATAGTCTGGCCCTCCAACAGTCTGAGGGACAGTGAACTGGCCCCCTGTTTAAAAAGTTTGAGGACCCCTGCTGTAGATTATGGATTACAACCGGAATAAAGTCCTGCAGATTTGCCACCACAACCTATCTGGACATTAACCTTAAGGACTAAGTAAACTCACTGAAAATGTGTCCTGACAAAGTATTATTGTGGTCTGTCAGGCTGTAGATGGTTTGTCCATTAAGCAGAGCTCTTAAATGCAGAGGCAAAAAAAAAAAATCAAACAGGCCACCCAAACAGCTAAAAACTCCCAAGATATGAGTTCAAAAACACCAATGTGGGTAATTATGAATTTTTAAATTAAACTTCTATATTTCCTTTAGACCATTTCAGGAAGTTTTCTATACTTCCATGTTTCCAAGACAATCTCTTCCCTTGTTATTTTATGTGAACAGGAAAACCCACACAAAGTTCACTTGCCAACTCCCTGCTAAAACATGTCAATTGAGTATGAATCTTTGCTCAGGTTTCATGATTAGACTGTGTCTGAATATTTGTGTGCACTGAGGAACCTAAATTTTACACAGAATCTGGATTCATTACTCACCTCCATTAGGTTCTTTAGAGACCCAGGATGAAGTCTTCAACCTTCTGTGCTTCTACTTGTAAAAAGAAAAGAAAGTCATCTTCCAGATTGAATATGTGTATGAAGTGATAAATTATTGTAAAGTGCTTTTCAAAAGAGAATGTGCAATAAATGTTCAATAATAATCCTTCCAATATAAAAGACATAAAGATAAATTAGGCAACCCTTTTGTCTCCTCTGAGAACAATGATAGAATTCATATTTGAGTATCAGTCCAATTGGGGCAATAAGTACTTATTAGTTAATTCGGTATGGAAAAAAAAATGTGTTCTAATTGTCCATTGGATAATATTTATATTTTCCTAAAAGTTTGGAAATCTTTTGTCTTGCTATTTTCAATATTTAAAAAATCCTTTAAAAGGAATATATTGATCTCTAACCAAAAGGAAATTTCCTCGTTAGTCAAATGTGAAATCTTGAGACTGGAAACATTTTTTAAGTGTGGTCTAAATTATTAGCTCAGTGATGTTATATAACTGAAAGTATATATAAGGCAGAATTATAAATGCTTAATTATGTTAAAAATAACTTTAAGATTATTAAAAATATCATCTGTGCTTCTTAGTCAGGGTTCCGGCAATTTGAGAACTTTTGAAATTACTTTTAGAACACGACAGTTCATGTGTGCTGAAAACTTATGAAGGAAATCTTTGTCTTTGTGGCATAGCTTGCAGTTTTGAAAGCTGAGAATCCAATTTTGCCAGTGTCATTTTATATATCTTTTCATCGATAGTGAACTTTTCCTGTAAATATATACAAATGTTTATTACTATAAATAAATACAAGTTAAATGATTCTATGCCACTGTGAACTTTTAAATGTTATTTGAGACCAAAGCCAGTATTTATACTTGTAAGTGGAGGCGTCTTGGTGGACTTTCTGGTGCAGGAGGGATTTCTGGCTGCTATGGTTTGGCAAGTTGGTGGATGGAATGTTTGTATATGGGAGAGACCATGGGGAGGAGGGGAGGGAAGGGGACAGGAGTTGGGAGGGGATGGAACAGCTGACACATGATCTGGCCCTGTGTGAAAATCCTCACTGAAATTTTGAGGAACCACAAACTCCCAGAGGGTTAAACTCTTTCCTGTCTTTAATAAAAGGCAAGCATTGTGCTTCTGCCTGTTTCTGCACCTTTAAATAAGGGAGTAGAATCTAGATGAAGATTTCTTCAAGCCCTAGGGTCCATGATCATAATCTCACCATAATCGCCCCAGGTCCGGACTGCTTTGCAGACTAAAATAATTACATGTGTAAGTGATCAGACTTGTTGGGGAGGCTGGTGACCCGATGGGTTCAGGGCACAGAGAGGGAGCTTGTGGACAACCACCTGGGAGATGTAAGTGTACAGGCAAAGCTCTAGCAAAAATTGGAGTGCATGGGAAAACACTTCTCATTTTGTTTTGCTGTAAAAGAGAGACCTCTTAACAAAGTTCAAGATTATGATGACTCAATGAATATTTAAATATAGTTCGTTCTTTCCTTTTTTAAGCTTTTTAAATGCAGAAATGTATAAAGCTTTGAGATTTTAGAGAAAGAACGCAGTGACATGAGACCAAAATGATGTTAAGGTGATGACATCAGCATCAGAATGCTGTTGCTAAGGTGAATCTGCTTTTCTCTCCAATCCAGATGGAAGGCTAAATAATTGCCCATTTCTGGTAAGGAATGTATCTATGACATGATCCCTTTTCTGCAGCAGATATAACAAAGCCAGATGCTTTCTCTTTGCACAAATTATTTTTAAAATAAAGATTAAAATTTTATTATAAAACCTAACACATGTTATAGGAGGAAAATTCAGGACGTTTTATGTAAGTTTAAAAATTTAATGTATGAAGAATATATACTGAGATCTAATTGGAGGTCAGAATGAGATAGTTTGATGAGTCAACCTGAAAAGAGGAGTATTTTGAATTTAGTGTAAAGGGAGATAGGGAAACATCTAGAAATGAAAATAAAATTCTGTCACCTTATGATTATTAATAGAGGGAGGGCAGCAAGGGGAGCCCTGGATTTGAAGATAGAAGTAGTCACTTTATGGTTGTTGACTGAGTCATGGAAGATGCCATTAAATGAGAGAATAGGGCATAGTCAAGAAACCCTATTAAACAAACAAGGGGTGGAACTCAGCGAGAAATTGGAGGCCAGTGCCGTTGGACACAGGAGTCCCTCCCACATGAATATCTGCCAGAGTTCTCCCTGGGGTTTGCATCTTTGCTTGTAACATGCTTCTCCAGTGATCCCATGATGAGCTTCCTCACCTCTGCAAAGCTCTGCTCTACGCTTTCCTTCCCAAGGAGCCCTGTCCTCCCTACAGAACTGTACCTCTCCCAACTCCATCTCAGATCGTCTGATCCCCATTACTGTGTCCTACTTTCCCTTTTTCTTCTTTTTTCCTGAACAGGTAACGCCTTCTAATTTATTATATAATTTGTATTTTAGAGCCAATGTGGTAGAGTGGTAAGGAAAATGGACTCAGAAGCCAGCCTGCCACGGCAAATGGGCTCCACCACTGGCTAGTGTGAGCCCCAGAAAGGTTACTTCAGCACTCAGGGAGCTTTTCCCATCTGTAAGGTTGGGATAATAAGAGCATGCTTTTCAGAGTGTTGTGCTCGACACATGGTAATTGCTATGGAAATGTTTAATAAATAGTCTCCTCCCCCGCTTCACCCCCAGGACTATGGGAACTTCCAAAAAGCAGTTATCAAGAGTGACATGTGGTACAGGAAAGAGATGAGTGACACATTTTTTTTTTTCAGAAATTGATGTTTTTGCTGAAATATAGAATTTAGAAAGGGTTAAGATATGGAAGGGTAGTTATGCCCATAGGTCACTGTACAGCCACCAGGGAGCCTCTGCTGGCCAGAAAAACCTGGTAAAATGGTCTCCCAGATTTGACTGAGTAGGAAGGCATTGAAGGCCTGGTCCAGCAAAGATACCCTGGACCACAGGTCTTCAGGTAACTGTGGTCCCAATAAATGAATAGAAAGTAGCATTGAAGCGGTCAAAGGTAGATGACTCAAAAGTTTGGCAATCTTGAGGACCTTGATAAAGCAGAAAGATATGGCATCAGATACAAGTTATATGAGGTAAGCATATATGGACATGGTCCAAAGAACAAGAAAGAGTAACAAAAAAGATTTATCTGGGCCAGTGTTTCCCAAAATGCATCCCCCAGAACAACATACTAGTTAGGTGTTTTTTAAATAAAAAGGTCTGGGGTGAACATTAACCCTTTAAACATGACAAACTCTGGAGATTCACAAAGTGCATTCTCAGAATAAAAGCTTTGAAAAGTCCTTTGGTAAAAGCACGTGTTTGATTGGTTATTCCAACCTTACTTTTCTGTGGTTCCTTTTCCTCAGGAACACTTTGAGACTAATGTCCATAGATCTCGCCTTTGGGATCACTGTGTAATTCTTCAAGCTCCTCCGGGTCAGGTCTGTGTCTTACGCATCTTCATACTTTCCATGTCTGAGCTGGGACCAATATATAGCAAGTATTTGATAACTCCTAGTCAGATCTGTAATAAAGTGGATCTAGGTAGAATGGCAATCCTGGGAGAAACAAAAAGAGATGGAGATGGGAATGAGAGTATTGAAAAGAGCATACCAAGGAACCTTCCACTGTAGTAAATCAAAACCAGTTGCGTTTACTGTTTAAATGCAAGTTTGTAATCAGAGCTGCATTTACCATACACACATGCCATACTTTATTTCCCACATCTAGTTCATATGTTCCCTTGAGATGACAGTGTCTTTCCTAGTCCATGAGCTCACATACTCCCACTATTACCGAGGCTCACCCATGATCTCACCAAGATCATCTTTTTTTTCAAGCCTACTCACTTCAGAACCTTTTGAAAAAGAGGTTATTCCCATTCCATTGAAGACCCTTGCCAGGGATCTGGGCTGCTCATTGACATACTGTCAGCTGGCACCAAAGCTGCATTCTCAATGGGCGTTTTTTACTCTTTCCTGGTTTGCACACACATGGTTCTGATGACCCTTGGAAGCCCCTGAGGAGGCGCCACTCCAGCTTTGATGCTTGTCTTATGCCTCAAACACAATTTTCTACTCATCCAGTACCATATTCCAGTCTTCCCACATTTTGCTCACTTATTTAACAAATATTTATCATTAGTCCCATGTGCCAGGTACTGCAATAGGCACTTGGAATATGAACAAAACAAAAAAGCTTCCTGACCATTGGGGTGTTTGCATTCTAGAGGAGGAAACAGACAACAAAAATGAATCGTCAGGTGGATTATACATCAGGTGGTGGGTATTATGGAATAGAAAGGAAAAGTACAGCAAGTGAATGAATCTCCTTCCATCCAATTACTACCGGACCCCTGCCAGCTTGGCCCCTCATTCAGAAGATGGGCAGGTGATAACAGATGGAAAAGTCCTTCAAATAATCCAACAGAAGGCAGAGCGTACCAACTTCCTCAACATTTCAGGTTTGGAGGAGTCACTTCTCTGTCAGAAACACTACTTTAATATAAGGAGATGGAGACAGGGTCTAAGGATACTCATTCTTTATTATAGTTGAAGGGTCAAATTATAGTGAACACAAGAGTAAATAGTGAGGAGAGCATGATCATCTCCAAACTAGGCTATGAGAACAGTGAGCTGCAAAGATATATGTGGTCTTAATGAGAAGAATAATGAGAAAAAGACTCCTTCCTTCCTCTTTGCACTTATTTTCAAAATCCACCATTTTGAAAGGCAAATGGTCACTGGCAAATTCCCCTCCCATGAACAGCGGGCAGCATAAGAATCCTTTTTGTCTCTTCATGTTCTCCTCTCTTTGGCCCACAAACATCTGAAATTCTTAAGGTCCATAAACTTCACTCATATCTCAGAATCTTCTCTTCAACTGATCTCAGTTTCAGGGCTGGACATGTCCACAAACCTCTGACGTGATCTCTCTGCAATTTCAAATGCCCTTGGGCCTCAGGACAGGAGCCTGAAAGGCAACTATTACTCCAGAAAGAACAATGTGACAGTTGAGATTGACCAACATGTTGGGACCCTTGCCTTAGAGTTTTGGTTCCCAAACGGTGCCATGAGTCACCCTGAGAAACTACAGTGAATTCACAGGGGTTCCACTGGACATTTTATATTTCCAGGGGAAACACAGCAATGTTCAACATTTGCTGGACACTTACAAACTACTAATTCAAAGTAATTCACTTTCAGAATTAGCATCACACAACATTCCTTTCAATAATATCATATATCTCTGCAAAGTTGGACTTTCAGCAGTTGCTAAGATGAAAGAAAGTACTACACAAAAATCAGTGTGGAGCAGGAAATGAGAGTAGTGGTTCTACTCTGATTTCAAGCTTTGAGAATTGTATGCAGACCCAGATAGGCATTCACAATCCATTAATAACTAATTAGAGTTATTTAGAATGAAATAAAAATATTGTTTTTCTTTCAAACATTTCATATTAACTTTTCAAACAGCTACTAAGTTGTTAAAATATAAACAGTAAGTTGTTACAATCTAATTATTTAATAAATAAAACAGTTATTTCTTTTGGCCTAAAAGCATTGTGAAAAAAACAAATACTAAACATCAAGAGGGCCACAAACCAAGAGAGTGTGAAAATCTCTACTTTAGTCCATTATCACTGTTTTGACATAGTAGTAATCACTCTTCAGTGAAATCTCATTAGAATTCTAGAACCTAAGAATGATGATGGAAATAACACTAGTATTCGTAGTAGCAGCTAACATATATTGAGCATTTATGTGCCATGTTCTATGTGAAGTATTTCTGAAACATTATTTCGTGTACATGCTTTATGGAATTTATTTAATTCCATTTCCCTTAACCCAGAAATGTTGGTCCTAATTTTTCCCAGAGTATTCTGCCCCTGGACCTACAGAGAAAAATGTAAAAAACAGTGGACCTTTCTTGTGATTAATTCAATTGAAAACACTGTAACTGTTTTCCCTGACAATTATAAAACCAATTTCTATTCCCTACTGCATTTTCAATAACCACACATTAAAAATAAATTACCAGTCTCTTTTACAGGATGCAAATTTTCTCCAGAATCCTAAATGAAAACCCATCAACCAAATTTAATTCAGCACTGCTCCATGCTAGGTGCTGTGGAGGCTACAATAAGACTTTCATGCGTGGCATCTGCCTTCAAGGGACTTCCAATAGGGTTTATACATAACACAACTAGGGGAAAATAAAGAACAGTATATATGAAAGGACTAAGTCGGTAAGTATAAGATAGACATATTACATTGGGAGAGAAATGCACCCTAAGACTAAATTGTTGGAGGCCAAGGCCACCTGTAACTTGCCTTACTGTCTCATTTCTCTCTTGCTGTAAACAACCTTCTCTTACTTTCTCGCCATCTCTTCTGTGTGGGCAACCTTCCATCCATCTATTCTGGGACACCTATCATTTTCCACTTGAAAGAAAACTCTGTTTCTATGTAAATCACCTCCATTTTAAACATCACCAGATATTAATTTTCCTCTTGTCCATAAGCTTGCCAACTCTGGTATATCCAATAAAGGAGATGATCTCATAACTGCATTGTGCCTTTTGGCTTTTATATTATTTCTTCTTTTCCTTTTGTAGTGTGTGTGTGTGTGTGTGTGTCTATAAAGATGCATTGTCTCTATGGCTTAACTATCAGTTGTTGCTTTTTTTATTGAGCCATGAATTTGTTTTTACCACTTCATTACTAGTTCTATTTTCAAGTTTATCTATTTAACCATTCAACAGCTATTTCATAAGCATCTGCTATTATATCACTGCATGCTTTAGGTGCTAGGGATAAACTGATGAGCAAGAAATACAGGGTAACTTCTCTCACAGAGATTAGTGAGGTACATAAACAAATATAACATATTTACAGTATAGACTGTGACAATTGCTATGATGAATAAAATGTTAAGGTGCCAGGGAAATCATGGTGCTCATGGAAGGCTTCCTGCAAGACATGGTGTGTGCATTGAGTACTGCCTGATGGAAAGAGGTTAGATGGGTATGAAAGTAATAAAATATGTTTCATGCAGAAGGATTCCAGACTCTAAAGTATAAAGAACATAACACATTCTAATGATTAAAATTAATTTTAATGCTTGGTGTGAAGTAGGCTGGAAGTGAATTCAATAGGAGTGAGAAAATATACTTGAGAATTAATCTAGGGATTTATTCTGACAATAACGGGGAGTCATTTTGTGCAGATAATGGCATTATAAGATTTGTATTTTTAAAATATCAGTTTGGCTGCAGTGTAGTGGATAGAGTGAAAGTTAGGGGCAAGATTGGATGGAGGCAGAGAAGTGAAAAAGAGATAAAAGGTAATGGGAACTTGAATTGGGGACACAACAGTGAACCAGGAGAAAATTAGATGGATTTGAGATGTAGGAATTTATAAAACTTGGGAGTATTTGAATGTTGGTGGTGAGAGAGCAATAGACAATGAAGATGGTAGTTTCCATTCATGGAAATGGGAAACAAGATAAAAGTAATTCAATACAATAAAAATGATTTTAGTTTGGGGCATGGTGAAAATTATTTTATCTCTGGCACATTTTATGAAGAATTGGGCCTGAGATCAAGAGAAAGGGATGAAGTTATAGATCTTGAGTTCATCAACCTGTAGAAGATAATTGACAACTTCTATTGGACAAAAACAAAGTTGTTGTCTTTCAATTCTTCTGGCCACCTCCTTTACATAGTTCACCACCTTCTTGATACTTGTTCTATGTTTGGTTTCTCAACCGTTCTCCTTCCTATTTAGTATATTATGATCTCAGTAAACACTTAAATTTTGGCTCCCATATCTTCTCACACACATCTCCTCCTGGCCTCAGCTGACACCTCTCATGTAGTTTTAAGCATTTAGCCATCGCAATAAAGCTCCGTTTGGGCAGAAGATAATGAAAGAATAGAGGGTTATGACCTTGTTGCATTTTGATTTAAAATGATTTAAAGTTTATTAAAGGGTCAAAAAAGATAGTTCTATTTTCTTTCCAGAGTTTCAATGTTACGATACAGAAAGAAGGAGAAAAAGAAGTAGAAGGAGAAGGAAGGAGGAGGGAAGAGAAGAAGGAGAAAGAAGAAGATGAGGAAGAAGAGGGGGGAAAGGCCAGCTTGGATCTACAGTATGTTGTACTGATCAATTCATGAATTCAACACACATTTATTGTTGAGAATCTCCTCTCATTTGGCAGGCACATACCAGATTAAATGCTGGAGAGACAGTGGTGACTTCTGATGCTGACAGTGTGGTTGAGAAGGTAGATCTTAAGTAATTAACCAAAGAAATGTATTGTCATGCCCTGTAAAAAGTTCTATAAAGTGATCAACATTTATAAAATCTTGCTACTCAAAGAGTAGTCCATGGACCAGCAGCATCAGCATCACCGGGGAGCTTGTTAGCAAAGCAGAATCTCAGTATCACCCAATAACTACTGAGATAGAATGTGCATTATAACAAGATCTCTGGGGGATTTGCATGTACATTAAATTTGAGAAGCACTGCTCTAGAGTGCAAAGGGCTGTGAGAGAACACATCAGATTTCCTCTGAACTCATCTTGGGGGTCAGGAAAGAGTTCCCTGAAGAAATGGCCTCTGATTAAGCAGAGGCTGTATAGAAAGGACCTTCTAGGCCATGTTGAAAACTTTTATCTCTTTCCTAAAAGAGCAACTCAATGATATTTAATGTTTAGTTTAGTCAGCTCAAGCCGCCATAATAAAATGCCAATGGCTGAATTAGCAGAACTTTATTTGCATATAGTTCTGGAGGCTGGAAGTCTGAAATCAGCAGGCCAGCATGTTTCTAGTTCTGGCCTGATGATTTCAAGTGTCAAGTGTCAAGAAGATGATGAACTATGCAAAGGAGGAAACTCTCTTCCTGGTTTGTAGATGACTGCCTTCTTGCTGTGCCCCTGCCTGACTAAAAGAGAGAGAAATGATCTCTCTGCCTGATGTATTTTCTTATAAGGGCACTAACCCGCTCATGAGGGCCCCATCCACATGACCTAATTACCTCCCCAAGGCCCCATCTCCAAATACCATCACATTGGGATTTAGGGGCTTTGACATATGAATTTTTAAGGGACACAGTTCAGTACATAATAAAGGTTTTAAGCAAAGTAGTTTGGAATAATCAGAATTCTGTTTTACAATATTTATCCTGGCTGAAATATAGAAAAGGGATTGAAGTGGTCAAGGATATATACAGGAGACTTACAAAGAGGTGTTTCAGTATTCATAGTGAAAGACCCTAATAGCTTAGGTAAAGGTGCATTGGTAGAAATGGAGCAAAGTAAAACCTTTTTAAATATTTAGGTGCTAAATATGGCTTTGATAATGGGTTTTTCTATGATGGTTTCAGGAGGAGGGTCAAGAATGACTGCCAAGTTTTTGACTTGTGCAATTGGATGTGTATGATACCAATTCTTGAGATAAGAATCATGAAATCAACAAGTTTGTGCATGGCACTTTGCTAAATGAAATGAACAATAGCCATCATTTAATGAGCATTTATCATAGCCAGCCACTGTGTAGATGTTTTACATACATTATCTTAATGTGCTACACAAACCTAGCCTTTTGAGATGGGAAGATCAACTCATCATTAAGGGTAAAATAGTCTGGTAAGATGAATAGTTCAGAACGCTTTCAAAGGAGAAGAACATCAGGGAAGACACTATGAATAGGAAAGCCGCAACAGAAGAAAAAGGAGGCATGTTGAGATCTAAAGGTTGGGTAAGATTTTGTTAAGTGAAGCTCTTGGGAGTTAGGCTCTGGACCCCATTAGAAAGCTCACCTAGGAAAACAGTGTGGAAGAAGTTGAGTAGAAAGGGAGGGGCAGGATTATGAAGGATCTTGGAAGTCTGTAATTCAGATTTTATAGAGAGAAGAGTTTGAATATGGGAGGAACATGACTTTACATGATAGGTAAACCTGTCTGGCAACAAGGGAGCTTGAACATGGGAAGGCCTGAGTCCCATAAGCCAACTTATTAGTGTTGGTGCCATCCAAGTAATATGTCAGAGTTCTGGACTAGCTAAAGAAAACGCAACAAAACTTCCTTTCATTGGACAAAAATAGGAGAATGAATAAAAAATGACTAAAATTTCAGGAGTAAAATGAAGAGAATGTTAATTTCAAAGTCAGAATCAGAGCGGTCAGGAAGAAGAGATTCATAAACCTGTGATCATTCGCTTACATGTAGTATGATGTGTGATCCACAGAGATCATTTAAATTTCCAGGAAAATGATAGCAGACAAAGGCCTGCAAGTTATGATATATGATAGATTTACATTGGGGTAAAAAAAGATTATAAGCCTCGAATGGATTAAAGCATTGAGTGGAAAATAGCCTAAAATCATCTGAAACCTTGTGTTTGTAAAATAGAATTGGCAAAATCAAAAGAAACCGTTACATTTCACCCCAAGTATAACTTCATTACAGATGCACCCAACACTTGCTCATAAACAATAGTGCATTAGATCCAAACTTTCCGATGAATGGGGCTTTGTTCCTGCCTTGGTCTAATCAAGTAATCATGACACAATTTTTTCAAACTCAAAATGTTGTGTTTAGTGGAAGGAACATGTATGCTTTTTATGCTTTCCAACTGCCATATGTTTTCTTCTTCAAAGCATGAGAAGTACTGTTGACTGGAGGGCAGGGGGCGGGGAGTGGGGGAATAAATAACCCTTACTAATCTTTCCATTTCTCTTTTCCGGCTTCATCTCAGGGAACTTCAGCACTTCTAGAATGTCCTTTGTGGAGTGGCACCTGATGGTGCCTCATTTGCCGTGAGTGTTCAGCAGTAAACACCTTTGTGCAGTCACGGCTTCATTAATGACGATATGAGCTGATGCAAAGAATTTATCAAGTGATACCTTAGGCATCAACCTGAACTGCTTATATAGCCTTGAGCAAGCACCCACCTCAATGTTTCCTCTCTCTTAATACAAAACCTTAGGGTTTGGTTAAGGCACACGCAATCATCTCAGGGGTGCCTGCCAGGAACACAAAAGGGTCGTGTGTAGATATCAATTTCATTGTTCAGAATTCCCTATTTAAAGTCTCCAGTGGTCTGAAAACTTAGATGAAAGATATATGGGCCACAGTAATTAACCACTGCAATAACAGATGTTGTACAGGGAAACTGTGTGTGAGGGTATACGCATGTTTTGACTTTGAATATGCACTTGGGCTAACACATTCTCCCTCACTAATGGAAATCACGTGTAAATGCTTTGTAAGGTACTAATTTTCCATGGCAGACATCGAATTGTTTTTTCCTTTTAAAAACATAGGCTTGGTCAAATGGGATCATGACTTCGGTTTCATGTACAACCTGGATTTCTTGGGGAACTGCGGAGTTTTGTCTTTTCAAAGTATTCCCAGGGCAGCCACACGCTTTGGGCTGGCTGTCTTCAAGGGTGTTCTCTCCAGCTACCCCTCTCTCTGCTCTGCCAATTATGTGCCACTCTGTCTGGGTGCTAGGATTGCTTTCTTCTGAGAGGGAAATTCCTCTTTCATCAGTATGGATGCACTGTTTTCACACACTGCAAGTGCTGTGTTGCTGTGTCAGTCATCCTATTAGGGCCAGTTTCAGACGAGTAGGGCTGACGAACTGGCTGGGGATTGGCTGCCTACAGCTGGGAGGGATTTGTCGGAAGGGAGGGCTGCAGCTTACAGCAACAGAGTTTAGACTGTCTTTGCTTCATCATCTGAAGGCAAAATTTTCCAGCGAAGGCAGACGGCGCTCAGAGTACAATAAACAGGGAAGGAGAACTATTTACATGGAAATTTCTTCCTCAGGATGCCGGGGAGAAGCCTGGGCCGCTGGATTCTGCCAGATGTTCCTGGGATTACTGTAAAAGGGAAGGAGAGGCAGAGCTAAACAAGGTAGGAGAATCACCCCCCCACACCACCTCTTCTTCTTCTTCTTCTTTTTTTTTTTTTGAATGTTTAAAGAGTTTGCTGCAGTATGCTGCATTCCGTGTGTGTGGCTTCGGGGAGCCGGGGAAACTGGATTCCACTGATTCGAATGTAATACTTGCAGGGGACCCTGGAGTTTTACGTAACATTTTGATTTGAGAAAAAGAAATGGCAAAGCTTGAATCTATGCCGCCTGTTCGGCAGTGTGGCATAAAACGAGTTTTTATTCAACGACGAGATCCATTTGTTGTTCGACACACACACACAAAATGAATTCTTGAGAGCATTCTTTTTTGTTGTTGTTACAGGAAATTTCATACTGCCATAGTTAGCTCCTGAATAAATAAAGTTTACACGGCTCCTATGATGTGAAAATAGACTTGTAATTAAGGGGGGAGGGGGAACACTTCGTCTAAATAATCATTGGTTGAATGTTTAGCCCCCAAATATATGTATTTGTCGGAAATTAGGGATCCACCTAGCTCTCTAATGCCACAGCTTTCATTTGGTTTCAAAAGCACAGTTTTCACAAGCTAAGAGGTAGCTTTCTGACAAGTTTTGGATACTGTAGCTCAATGTTTACACTTTTCCTGGCATGTCGGAGCCTTTGTTTCCAGCTTAAAAGTGGAACATTATATTCAAAAGTAAAGCGGGGTTAATAACGCTTACTGCAATTATCTGATCTTTATGCATTTTTAATGAGAACACACAGCCAGCAGAATAATTTAATGAGGGCAGCTAGCTTTTAAAGCTGTGTTTTCACTCTGCCGAACCATATCAACTTTCTTGCCGAGAAACAGCACCGAGAAATAATGGAGAAGATTGATTTATAACACGCTTGGCCCAAGACAAGGGGAGGATATATTTGTTAAAGGATTCTTTCTGCCCTCTTCCGTTTTCAATTTCTGCCAGGCATGAGGAAACTGTGCCTTTTTGTTAGGCCTCAGAAGCATGTGTTTACAATAAATGTGTAACATTTTTAGAATAGTTAGCAAGCACTGAAGCAAAGAAAAAAATCCGACTTGCCTGCCCACCACCACCATGAGAGCGCTTCCAGAAGCATTGCTATCCTTTTAAAAGACAAAGGTTTAGTGGAAAGCAATTTGCTAATTGAGTCATAGGTGCATTTGGGGAGATAATAAAGTAACAACAACAAAAAAAGGGCGGACGTGCTTATAATCTTTAAATAAGATGAAGTTTCTCCAGTTTTCCTGAGTGTTTTACGAGGACCCGTGGAAGCACTCATTTCATTAAGGCAATGCCACGTAGATTCTTCTAGACCCACTGTTTTCACTTTCAAGGAGAAGTGCAGGACACTAGCCCAGAACTTCTGACGTCATCTCCCAACTATTTCTGCTGTGTGTTCTTTTATTCAGGCTGGTGGAGGGGAGTGCTTCTTTATGTCCTGGCCAGGAACAGTCCAACTCTCCCTTGGCAGGTCTTGAGTTATGTCTTCATATTTTAGCCCGTCCTTTCTAAACCCTGAACCGATCTCCCGCATAAACAGGACATCTTCCCCCTACCTGCCTTGGACCGGGTGCGTGAGAGCAGGTTCTCTGCAGGGTTCTGGCTGCACTGGCGAGAGGCAGTGGGTAGCGGAACGCGGCCCAACTGCCCTTTGGTGCAGCCCAGCACTGCCACAGTCCCGATGGCCCGGTTCCCACTCCCTCCTTCCCCCCAGCCACTATTCAGGACCCAGGTTATGCCACCAAGCTCACAGCCGGTTGTGATGGTGGGAATTGCTGTTTTTATTTAAAGAGCAGAAGGCCGCGGTGCAGAAAGGACCAGAGGAAGGGCAGTCCAATACTGCAAGTGTTAATCCAGGGTCACAGGTGGCATTGTTGGGGGCAGACATCAGGGGGTGGCTAGTGTCTAATAAGGGGTCCTTGAAGAAAGGATTTCCATCAGAACAGATTGCAGTTCTCAGAGTTCCCGGTTCTAGTTGGCATCCTCTTTCGAACTGCACTGCTTATGTAGCCTTGAGCAAGTGCCCACCTCACTGTTTCTTCTCTCTTAATACAATTGAGTAATACTTGCTACGCTTCGCCTCAGAATTCTATCATTTTGAGAGGCCTTGACTTTGTACCAACAAAAAAACAAAAGTTGTTTGTCTCTTGGCCCAATGAGCTATTTCAGGTACAAAGGGATAAACATTATTGGTAAATGTCTTAAGGTATTACAATATATAGACATATACACAAAACCCTTCCCTCTACTTTGTGCTCATGTACATTTTCTAGGGATATTTATTCTTAGACTAACTGATAAAATTTGCAAGGAAATCAGAGCTTGGCTGCTTGCATTTTCTCCATCGATCTAATGGAATATACCAGGAGCTGTGTGCACCAGACTATTTCAGACTTCGGCTCTGTAGTGCCTCAGCGCATTTAGTGCTATTCTTTTGCTTTGACTTTTGCATTAAATTTGTGAAAGTAGAACGAAGAAGAGAGCAAATAAGAGGAAAGGAGGAAAATATGCTTGCAGACTATACTGGTGATGCAGCTCTACCGGTTAACAGCCTGCCTTCTCTCTGCTAGTTGTTGTAATTTGCTGTTGCTATGGTGAAAACAAATCAATATCACATGGTTACCAGCCAGTCCCGTGCTCAGGGAGCGCCACAGAAATTCAAGATCAGGTACTCAAGATCCCAAGCAAGAATTGGGAGAAGAGGATTTGGATATGAAGCTTAAGAGAATTCTTTATGGTAGACTGACAAGGCTCAATCTGGCATGCGTTTTCTCTTCTGGAAGGAAGGCATATTGATTTGTTTACATTTTTCATTTCTCAAAAGGACAAAATATATTATGAACAGAGAAGTGGGCTGGTAACACTGCAAGGGGCAAAGGATTCTGATTAATGGGAAGGTTGGTGTAACTGCTGGCATGTTGATTGTTGAAAACATAGTTTGGGGACCTTTCAGATTCCCAGGTACAAAGGTACCAGACAGCTGGCACGGTCAGTAGCAAAGTCTAGGGAAAGCTATGGACCCAAAGTCAGGCCTGGAGGGGAGCGGAGGAAAGGTCACTCAGCTCATTTCACAAAATCTGCGGGAGGTCCAACCCAAAGGCCCAGCAAGGGAGGCAAAGAAGTGGCTGTAAGGGGAAGGAGAGGTGTCATGTGCCCAGGCATTCTTTCTGGAATGGTTGGCTGAACCTGATGGCCACAGTTGCTCCCTGCTGTGTGGAGCCCAAAAGTTGGTATTTTGTGCTTTGGTTTCTCTCTGAAGAATAAGGCTTGCCCTAACTAGTTTGGCTCAGTGGATAGAGCATCGGCCTGGGGACTGAAAGGTCCCAGGTTCGATTCCAGTCAGGGGCATGTACCTTGGTTGCGGGCACATCCCCAGTAGGGGGTGTGCAGGAGGCAGCTGATCTATGTTTCCCATTGATGTTTCTAAGTCTCTATCCCTCTCCCTTCCTCTCTGTAAAAAAAAATCAATAAAATATATTTTTTAAAAAAAGAATAAGGCAGGAAGACTCGGGTGGGCTTTGCAGATGACTTACAACACTGTTTTGCTGCCTTTTACTCAGCTCAGGGTTTGTTTTTTTAATGTGTGCAAACTGTTAGTTGCGGCTCCGGTGATATTCATAGGAAGGAGTCCTGGGTGGTGTCATGGCTGGGTCTGCCTCCAGCTGCTCAGCATTGTTTAGCCCAGATAGTCACATCTCTGCTGCTGAGAGTGAAAATACCTGTGATAGGTAAGGCCCTAGGGTTTCTTCTGAGCACCTGAGTCACAGGGTTGATGGACGAGTTTCCAGCTGCCCTGCTCTCCTCAATATGGCAAGAACTCTTGGTAATAGAAGTGGATCCACTGATTGACCTCTATGCTCTGACAAAGAGTGCATTGTCCGGGAGATCCTCGGTCGGTATATTCTATCAATCAGTCAACAAGTGTTTATTAAACACCTCTTGGGTTGTCTGGCTTTTGCTGCTTGGTTAGAACAAGTCAATCACCCAATACCTGATTTTGTGCGTGTGAAAAATAAAGGACAAGAAAGAAATGATGACAAATTGTAAGTTTCAAAGACTTTAATAACTAATGTTAATTTAACATTGATAACAATCAGGCACTAATTGTATGCTTGAGATAATTTTGGTGTTTGGAGGAGAATAAGAGAAGGAATTTTGAGTTTTAAATATCTATATGTACTTTATTTACCTCCATTATAGTTCTCAGCATAAATGCTGTTTAGATAACAGAAAGATGTAAGATGAGCAGTAGACATATGAGAATGATGTCTCCCTAAAAATCCAATATATAAGGCTGCTGAGAGCAATCACCCAGTCTCAGCAAATTGATATTTAGCCCCAAAGTGACAGGGGACCATGGGCACATCAACTAAAAAGCCGTAACCACGAGTCAACAAAAGGAAATCCTAGACCCTCTCCCACACTTCTGAGCCTCGGGGTGCCTGGGAAGACCCTAATGCAATTATCTCACCCCTCCAATCCCAGTAAGGAAATCTGACTCCTGACCCTGGAGGATTAAACTTCCTCCCTTTCCCGCCCCCCTTAAATGCATATAAGCCTAACCAATGGACACAGACACCAGGGGGGGTGAGGGCAGAGTGGGGGGCTGGGGGAGCAATGAGGGGATAAGGGCACATATGTAATACCTTAATCAATAAAGGAAAAAAATAATTACAAGTAGAAAAAATCTATTTTCCACTTAACTCATCCCCCACCCCTATTTTTTACCCTAACATCAAAATTAGTATGTATTTTTTTAGGTAGAGGCAAGCTGCAAGGTAAGGGACCCAGTTTGGGGGAGAGCTAGGAGAAGAGATCTGATGTAACTAACAAGCTTGAAGAATTCTTTTCAGCTCTGGGTCTTGGCCAACAGATGGGCAGCTTCTATGATTTGTGAGCATTTACGGCAAGCTGGTTGCTGTAGAAGAGCTTTGGGGGTGGCAAGCCACCCCAGAAGACAGAAGGAGGAGGCAGGAAACAAGGGAAACACCCCAGGTCCCTGGTCCTAAATAGTTTGCAATCCACAATCGCTGGGGAACAAGATACTTACAAACAAGATAAGAATAGGTCAGCACCCCAGTGTCTCCAGAAGGGTAATTAACGTATGCGTAGCTCCTTACTCTTTACAAAGGGCTTTCACAGACATTATCTCAATTAACAGCTCGAACAGGGGAGTAAGAAACCAGGGGCCTAGCATTAGAGCCCTCTCGTGCACTAGACAAAGCTCCTGGAGGAGAGGAGTTATAAATTGGATTTTAAAACTTTTATTCATTTTTTTTCAGTGTTGAATTACCTTTAAACTTGAAGAACAAAAAAAAAAAACCCTTAGAAATGTCCCTGGTACATGTGTGCGTGTCACTATTTCCTGTCCCCAAATGCTTTCTTGGACAACAAGTCCATTTAGAACTAGTACAGTAGGCAGCCTAGATGCCGAGTAGGAGCAAGGGGAGAGGTTGATTGGCTTCACTTCCTCAGCTCTGACCGCCTAGGCGGCATCAGGGGACAAAACCTATCCTGGCTTCACACCCCATCCCAGCCACACAGTAGCAAGGTGAGTTTGGCTGTGGATGGCAGGGAGGTGTTTCTAGAACGTAAAATTCATTAATGGTTGTCAAATGGCCTGCAGGTTGGGGAAAAATCAAAGTCAACAATGGCACCAAAATTCAAAATATTCCATTTGCTCATGAGAGAATCTTATTGAGTTCTCTTATGCCTGCTAAAGGGGTGAGGGTACAGGGGGAAATTAATATTTTAGTGGCATGCATTATAAACTAGATGCTTTACACACATAGCTCATGTAATTTGAACCTTAGGTGAACCCCATGAAGTTATCACTATCCCCACAAAGTTAATGCAGGCCAATAGGAGAAGAGAATTCGGAAAGATTCTGTAACGCACCCATGATCCCATGGCTAATACTTGGCAGAACCAGGATTTAAACTCGGGTCCAGTCATGCCTCTGAGTTCTACAGTTAGGTGACACTCTGTTATCAGCTGAGCAAGTAAAATTGAGAAAATAAAAATAATTCACTTGCAGGAGGAAATAAAAGCTGGAGGTGGAAGTAGGAGGTCAATGACTTTAGAAACTCCAGATGTACTTTATATAATTTACATTCTAATACATAAATACCTTGTGTAATAATAACAATAATGGGTTTTTTTTATCACATATCATTTTAGTTTTTTACTTGTCTCTTTTAATGATCACATGATTCCCTTTTGGCCCCCATTTTATAAATTAAATAAAAGTGGAATTTTAGTGAGGTTAAATGTATGTGTGAAAAATCTCACTAGCTAAAAAGTAGAAAAGTTAGTCCTCAAAACTGCCTCTAAGTGAAATGACCCTGCAGGCTGACTTGGAGTTTTCTTGTAATGGATGTTGCAGACTGGAGTGGAGCCCACACGGAGCAATTTTGGGAAGACAGTAGTGTTTTTTAATTAAGATATTGGATTATTTTTTTCAATCTTTAAATTTCTGGCATCCTAGATGTATGCTTCAATTAATCAACTAAAAAGTATTATATTATATCAGCGGTTTACTACTTGTAATTTTAAATGCTCTGGGAGTTCAGGAAAGTAGAACTCTGTTTGGGCAGAATGGAGAAGCAGGTAAGACTTCATGGAGGGAGAGCTACTTCCTCTACCTCTGAATGGGTCTATTTTTTCTAGAGATCAGGTTTTCTAAGATGGGATAGCTACACCCCAAGCCTAGGGCAAGATCATTCTCTAGGCAATGAAAAGAAATAGTTGAACTTATATCTTATATGTGACTTAGCTCATCCTTTTAAAATGTCAACTTTCTTGTATGTTTGATGATGTATGTAAAGCATTAGTATTGTTATGCAATAATAACATTTGTAAATAAGTAAGTAGCCTGGTAAGATTGTTCTTGCTCAAAAGTAGTTTTTCTAATTAGGGGGGATTTGGTCAAAAACGGTTTGGAGAGTACCGTAGTCAAAATCAGAAATGAAGGTCACCTTGAGAAGGAAGAACAGCATGATATGATGTAGGGGCCAATGTGGATCTTGACTTGGGAGAATAGGGATTAAATGTTGGTCAGTAGTAAGAAATAAGGTTGGATAGAATCAGGGAAGTCAGAAAGTGGAAGACATGGAGAGCCACGTGGAGGAGTTTAAATTCATTACAAGCAACATCACACCTATCTTACTGCCTAATAAGGAGTAAGATAAGACTTCTAAGATAAGGTTAGAGGTTAGAAGATTTGTAACAAGAGATGCCACTAGCCAGAAACCTTTTGAAATATTCCAGGCATGACGTGGGAAGGAGTTGGATTCATAGGGTTATACAAGGATGGCAAATCTGTCCTGAAGGAAAAATAATAGAAGCTATAAGAGCTTAGAAGAGTATAAACAACATTGGAGTTTTTGCAGGAGAAATATTGACACAAAAATGGGAGGTAGATAGAAAAGGGGACCAATCAGAGTAAATGGGGTCAGGGAAGGGAGGGTGAAGATGAGTTCTGAGTTCTGGTAATGGTGTCTTTACCTAATGATATGGCCGTCCCAGTGGGATAGCCCATAGACACTTGACCATGTGGGAATGGAGAACAGCTTAGACACCAGGCTGCAAATGTAAACGGAGACACATCTGTGTTGAAGTCATTGTTGAGGACATGGGTACTCACTACCTCGCATTAGAAGATGACATGAAAGGAGACAGGCTGATAACCAAGGAGGAGCCTTGGGGAAGACTGCTGGGGCCTAGAAGAGAATATGAGCTGGCAAAGGATCAGGAAAACAAATACCCACACAAGAGCCAAACTGTCAATCAAAAAGTGAGCAACCAAGACTTTTAAGTGCCATATATTGGTTAGAGACACAGACTGTTAGCTGCATAAGGAGAACTTGGTAACTGTATCTTTCTTATAGATAGTTGACATTTTACGTAGTAAATCTTCACTATTAACCAAAAGAAAGCATTTAAAAACAATGGTTATCAAGACTTCTGCAACTGTACTTCAAAATATAAATTTTGGGGGTGTAATCAGTGAGGGCAGTGATTCCAGAGTGACTGGAGGTATAACTGGACACTAGTCATCTTATTCTCAAAGACCTAACTAAGGCTTCATTTATTCCTGGACCTCGTACGCCTCAGTTGAACGCAGCCATAAGGACTGCTCTGAAGAAAATGAGAAAGCCCTCAGTGTGCACATGGTTGAAGACCTCATACCACATACTGTGACTAAACCAGAGCAGCACTTCTCAGACTCAGGTGCACAGCAAATCACTTGGGGATCTAATTAAAAATGTTGATTCTGATTTAGTAGATCTGGAGTGGGGCCAAGATTCTGCATTTCGAGGAAGCTCCCCAATGATGGAGGTGCCGCTCATCGAGAGGCTAGAACACAGCGGTGACTCTGCTAGTATAAATGTAAATGGCGGCAGCCCCCTGGGTTTGAGATGGTTTCAAAGGAGTGCTCCCTAAGGCTGGGGGCCAGGACCTACCTCCTCAACACTGGAGGCCTATTCAAGCTGCTCAGGCTGGGAGTGGAGCTAAGCTTGACGTCACTGATCCCAGGAGCCTTGCAACAAAGCTTCTGTAGTCAAGGGCGTGAAGGGAGGGACTTAGCAGTTTCAAGCTGTCTGTGGCTGCAGACAGCCGGTCTGTGGCTGCCTCTCCATGCCTGCGATGGCGGTCTTCTCTGTGGACACATACTCTCAACCAATTGTTCAGGGGACTTGCTTACTGCCTCCAGAGAAAGCTAGTGTGTTTCTTTACATGTCTGTCCCAGAGATTTATTTCCCCCCTATGAAATACATATGTTCAAAATCAGCTTTAGATTTTTTTTTTCTGTAGACAGTGGTCAGAACTGGAGCCTGCGAGTCTGACGCGCCTACTTCAGTCCACACCCTCCATGGGTGAGTTCAGGGAAGTCAAACAAACTCATGTTTCCCTTAAAATATAGATAATACAATTCTCCCCTCATTATCTCCAAGGAATATGAAGAGTAAGAGCAAGTGTTGTATGCAATTAAATTGCATGAGTATAAAAATTCTAGTTTTAAAGTCTTGCAATGTAAAGACCATGAGAAGTCTTGCCTCTTGCTTTGTGTCCACCCGTCTTCCCTCCTCTGGAGTGCTTCATTTCCCTCTATGTCCCCCAGGAGGCCCCCTCTTCCCCAGAGCCAGGAGTCCAGCTAAACTGATTTAAAGGAAGCCTTCACTGCCCAGATGCCCACTTAGGCCACACACAAATGGCCAATATTTTTATGCACTTTGATTTTACAAATAACCTTTTAGGAAGGAAAGGGAGCAAATGTTTTTTGGGGGGTTTATTGAGTGCCTACTAGATGCCAAGCCCTCTGCTGAGAGCTTTATGTACAGCAAGTGAGTTAAACCTTTTTACAAAGAAAATAAAGTCCAAGGAGGCTGAGTTACTGGCCAAGGTCACACATGAACAAGCGACAGAGCCAGGGGTGAAACCCCAGTCGGTGGTCTCTAAACTTCCAGACCTGTCCTGGGGGGTTGTAGCGCCAAAGGGGCTTGCTTTAGAAAGCCTTCTCCCGCCTTTGTCCGCACTGTTAGCAGAACTCACTAAATAGTTAAATAGAACACAAGCAAGCAATTACTGGCCTAGGAGTCCTGCTCACAACGGGACTTGGTAAATGGCCAGGGTTGGCTAGAGCATCATCCCCATTATGACGGGGTGGCCTTCTCCTTACTCCTGAATCCCCTTCCTGTGTGCGCGCTGGAAGAGGCTTAAAGATCTTGGTATCTTACGGACACCTCAGATAGAGAGCGTATGCCAAAGCTCATTTTCAAGGGCGAGTCCTGCACAAGAGTGAGATGGGTTGTGTTGACGCGGCTCTGCTACTCTATGAGAATTCTTAGGAATCCCTTGTCTTCTCCATCAACTTCCCTCGTCAGGTGCAGGTCTGTGTTCTCTCCCCCGGGTCACCCGATCTCACAAGGGCATGTCCCTCACCTGCCTCTACATCTACCGGACTCTCTCTCCTCAGCCTCTCTTTTTTTTTTTCCCTCTGCTGACTCCTGCACTAACCCAGGGCCTCCTCCCCCAGGTTCTGTTCTCTCTGCCAAGGCCTACCTGGCATCCCTACTAAATGGCACACATAGATACCAGGCGTTTTTGGGTTGTATTCACACCTGCCTCTTAGCTGATAGAAAGGATTATTTATTTGCCCCCTTAGGAAGCCCATCATTTGAACCCTAAAGTATCAGCTTCCTGGCAGCCACCACAAAGACCATCCCCTCAGGAAACAAAACAAGCCCTATCTCTAGAGTTTCCCTGTTTCTTTTCTTTAAAGTTCCCTGTTGCAGCCAGGCTGCAATTAAGAGGCAGGATCAAAGGGACTGCCTGCCTCTGGGGCTGCTGGGACCTGCAGAGGCAGGTCTCTGTAACTCTTTCCTTCCCGTGACCTGCTGCGCCCAGGGCGTCTTTGTTCCTCTGGGCGCTTGGTGTCAGATCCGGGGAGCTGTGGGGCACACAGCAGAGCCAGCAGAGGAACTTTTCACACCACAAGGGATTCTGATAGCCCCTCCCTCCTGAGATTCCCCAACCAACAAAACCCACAAATACAACAGTGTGGTGATGGCCAGAGGAAGTGGGGCAGGGCTGGGTGGGGTGGGCAAAGGGGGAATGGGGGTATTTGTAATAGTGTCAACAATAACAATAAAACCAAAAACACCCACAAACATAAAATGAAAATCAGAAGGGAATCCCAAATTGGAAGGAGCGGAGCACTTGTCTAGCCTTGTTCATGTTTGCCCTCTGCCGTAGCCCTGACAAGCAATTTCTTTTCTTTTTAAAAAATATATTTTTATGATGTCAGAGAGGAAGGGAGAGGGAGCGAGAGATAAAAACATCAATGATGAGAGAGAATCATTGATTGGCTGCCTTCTGCACGCCCCATACTGGGGATGGAGCCTGCAACCCAGGAGGGGCAGGGGAAAGCTGATTGATGGTGGTAAGGTGGGGAGACAGACAGACAACTGTATAGGATGCTTTAAAATTATCTTCACTCCCAACAATAGTCTTGAGGCACCTCTGGAAATCTTTGGCAAGATGCTGGGCAATGACTTGCAAAGCTACCCATAAGCTGATTGATAGATATATATAGCATACACAGACACACGCACACACACACACACACACAAACACACACACACTTCTAAGGGAGGAAAAGCAGCTGACATCATTCTTGACTCTTTGGATATGTTTAATTGTTAAATAAGCATCATTGGAAAGATGGTAAATGTTCTCAAAGAAATCTAGAAGATGGCCAAAATGAAAATTGCAAGAGCATTGACA
>NW_006284732.1:1957501-1958328 GCF_000327345.1 Myotis davidii | reverse complement strand
ATATATAAAACATTCCATGAGGCTGTCATTCCATGAGTAAAACATATAGCTTATACCACCTAGGACCTCAGAAGTAGGATCTACCCCAGTGTATCAAAACACTCCTACAGGCTCCTATGGTAGATGTCTTGAAAGTGTTCTATTTAATGGATAGAGGGAGCCTGACCTAGTAAATTGGAGAGTTATCATCGATCATCATGCAGGAATTCAAGTGCTTACTTTATGATGTCAGAGAGGAAGGGAGAGGGAGCGAGAGATAAAAACATCAATGATGAGAGAGAATCATTGATTGGCTGCCTTCTGCACGCCCCATACTGGGGATGGAGCCTGCAACCCAGGCATGTGCCCTGACCGGGAATCAAACCATGACCTCCTGATTCATAGGTCAACATTCAATCACTGAGCTACACCGGCTGGGTGACAAGCGGTTTCTAATTGCTACTTGACCACCTCTATTGACTGTACAATCACTAATGAGAACACTTATAAACATAATATTTTGCTATAAAATTTTTCCTTGTGTTGAAATCAAATGTGAGTCCCCATGACCTGCACTACTCAGCCCTTGTTCAAGCCTGTGAGGTGACTCTTACCAAGTCCAACGCCTCTCTAGCAGGTGAACCCCTCATATATCTAATGATCCCAACCAAGCCTCTTATAGGAGCAGCTGGCACCTTCCTTATTCAGGATATAGTGCTTCTATTAAGCAACCTAAGACACTGAGTTTTTCTGGCAGTGTTGTCACATTGTTGACCCATGTCACTATTATACTTGCATCTTGAACTAGCTGTATTAGAGAAAGGAGTTGACTCTTCCTTTTCCCTCAG
>NW_006284732.1:1943380-1957235 GCF_000327345.1 Myotis davidii | reverse complement strand
CACACACACACACACACACACACACAGATAGTCATAGATATTGATTAATACAGTGTAGATAGACACATGGATTTAGATGTAGATATAGATGGTTATAGATATAGATTAATATTTATATAGATAGATAAAGATATTAATTTAGACATATATCTACATAGGTAGATAACTATAGATATAGAATAGCATGTATACAGATATAGATAGGTAGTTAGATAGGTAAATGATAGGTAAGTCGATAATCTTCACACAAGTAGAATGCCACACTAAAACAATTTTGAGAAGTAAATTACATGTTTTTGGTTTTCTTTTGTTTTGGTTTTGGTTTTTGGCTCAGCAAATGGTGGTACTTCCGTAGTGGCTCTGAGTCCTCCTGAGTTTCTCTGTGGCTCCCAGCATAGTCCTCAACCTTAGAGCGCACTCAGCCATCGGGAGATGCCAGGGTCACCGAAGGAACTAATTAATCCCAGCTCCGGTCAACAGCAGGCTGCACTAACCTGCCCTCCTTCCTCAGAGAGGAACAAACCAGGAAGGATTTCTCCGCGGGTTCCTCCCAGACCCACTCAGGGACACCCTGAGCAAACAAAGGAAGGGCGCAGAAGGGCTGGGAAACCATTTCCCGACCAGCTGGCCAGGTTTCCATTTCCAGACAGCCGCAGAAAGCCTATTCTAAGGCTTGCAAACCTGAGCTGAGACAAGCCCTCCAGTTTTTCTTAGGAAAATTCCCAGGTGGATATTTAACTCAAAGATCCCCAAGCCCCAACTGTATCACCAACTCTGCCTCCCCCCCCCCTTCCCTTTCCTGCTAGTTTTACTAATGTCCTACAAACCCCAGCCAGCATTCCTTGACATGCTGAAAATTTGCTTTTCTAATTAAAACTACACATTTTCTAGCTGACCACTAGGAAGCATGCATTTTTTTTTTCTTGCTCGGGGTAAAATTTATGTTATATAACCCAGACCACACTAAATAATTGATCAGGAAAAGGAACTGAGAGGAATGATAACTTTTGGAAGCACTGATGGCCAATAGCCCAAGATGTGAAGCTGGAGAATGCTGCCGTCTAAAACACTGTGGGCACCCGAGTTACTGTGAGCCCCTTTATCCAGCTACAAGTTGGGTCTGGAGTTCATTGTTCTGCATCTGTGAATTGTTATTTGATGTTCGGATCTCTTCCTTCCAGCTTGATAATTAGCGCAGAAAGTCACGGAAAAGCAACAAGGCCTGCGTGCTTTGTCAGGCCAGCAGTTCGGAGTCCCTCTCTTAGAGCTTCAGTGCAGTTGCGTTTGAGTCCCTGTCCCTCAGCGGTTCCCCCTGGGCCCCCCGAAGCTGCTAAAGCAGGAGGGGCTGCGGCATGGGAGTTAGTTTCCAGTTACAGTTTGGCAGAACCCAGCAAATCCTGGAGTTAGGTTTGTGACACTCTCCATCTTGCTCACTGCTGAAAAACAGGAAAAAAAAATCAAAACCATATGTTCAATACAATATCAGGCTTCTAGTGAATGCTGTGCTATTAAAGGATAACCACCAACCTCTCCACATGTTCGCGGGCTCGGGGAATCGGAGCTGACCTGCTCTGGCCGAAGCTGGGGCAGGTAGAGAAGGCGGTTCTGTTCGCTCCCCTTCTCAAAATGGCATGTGCTGGCCTCCTGCCAGCGCCTAATGGGGGAAGCAGAGCAAGGCTGCATTTACTGACTTATTTCCCTCCTTCACATCTTCCTTCTTCCCTGCACATTTTCAGGATTGGAAATTAGAAACACTTTTCTCCTACACACAAAATTACTCCCTCACACACGCTTTTTTCCTTCTTCTTTGAAATGGCAATTGCTGCCAGAAAAGGCTTCTCGAAGAACACGTGCTTTCCTGGGCAGAACAGCCAACGGGTTAGTTTAAAAGTTAGCCAGCTAGTTAGCCGTAGGAGCTAGCTAGGGAGAGGGGCCACTCTTTGGGGAAGGGAGGGAAAGACTGAAACGGAACGCGAGGCGGCTTCCAGGGTCCCGGTAATAGGTTGTGTCTCAGTCTGGGTGTGGGTTACATAGATGAGTTCACTTTGTAAAAATCCAGTGAGCTGGACACTTAGGATCTATTTGCTTTTCTGTCCTTAATAAAGTTTTAAAACATAGCTGACTATCTAGCACTGTCTATTTTATGATAACGGAAAAGCTAGTTGAAAGGTTCTCCCAGATCCTCCTCCAATTCTCATTCATGCCTTCCCCACCCCTCTCTGTTCCTCTCCTAACCTCTGGGCTCCTGGGTGAGGCTACAGTCCCACTAATAAGGAGAACGATGAAACACCGTGACATCCGACTCCTGGGCCAACGGGAAGTCAATGCTTCAAATCCAAACTTGAGAAGAAAGGAAATTGTCACTGTTAAACAACGATGATTATAATGATTATAATAGTAGCGATGCTACTTTGCCATTGTGTACAGCACATCTCCTATACTCTCCATGCTTTTATGTTTTACAAACACATGAAAGTTTTGCTTAAAGGGTATGGCTTTTTGTGTGTGTGTGTTTGTTAAATCCAATTTGGCAATCAAGACTAGCAGAAGGAAGGAACAATCTGGGGACCGCAGATGACAATGCTCTTTGCCCTTTCTTGCTGGGTAACCCTAGATTGTGGCAGTCTGTGTAGGCCAAGGGAGTGCAGGTCTCAAAAGATAAATGAGGGCAGGTTAGGGTAACAAGAATCCAAAGCTTGCAGGTCATCAACATGGATCTGAATCCTGAGCTCCCCTACTTAAGATGAATGAAAGTTACCAAATCACCCAGAACTTTGATCTTCTGGTTGGCACAAATCAAGATGGTAGGTCCCGGGATTTTTGTGAAGATTTGGTGAAACAATGTACTGGAAGTGTTCTGCACACGGCAAGAGCCCCATGTCAATGGGAAGGGCCTGCCTGATCATTGTTAATTTAATCTCTCCCTGTGTGTTCTACTTAGTGAAGTTTTCTTGGTGACAAAAAAAAAATTGCAGAAAAAAGGAATACTGTGTGAATTGTCTTAAATTTTCTTCATTTCCTTTCATGGAATGTTTGCTTTAGTAAAACAGATAGATGTATAAATAAATGACCATGGGGAAGGTGATTCATGCCACAAGAGAGTTATAAGGTTCCCTGGCAAAATATTACTGCAGTCCGGGTGAAGCAGGGAAGGCTCCCTGGAGGAGACAGCCTCTGAGATGGCCTGGGAAGGAAGGGTGAGACTGCGATGCATGCACTTGAGAAGTGCCCATGCAGTTTTCTCTGGAGCATGGGGCAGAGTCGAGGAAGTACTCGTGGGGGCACAGCTAAAATGGTGGAGGACCCTGAATGCCAAACTACGGGTTTCCAACTTTGTTCCAGTGCCGCAGAGCACCACCCCATGTTGGTGAGCAGGTGATGGATGGGGTGAGACACTGCTTTAGGGAGATAATTCCGTGAGCACAGTTTAAAGCTGAGAATTGCAGGCGCCAAGTCATGGGCATGTTGAGTTGGAATAGTGGCAATGAGAGCCTGGCAGAAGATCGTGTGCTGGTGTAGGAGCTACTTCCTATGAGTGTGGACAGGACTGTTGGAGCCAAGGGCAAAGGAGGGAGTCTAAGATGCCTGGAAACCATGAACTTAGGTAAGAGAAACACACAGGAGGAAGGGGAAGACAATGAGATTGTTCATGGCCATGAGAAGTTTGAAGTGAAGTTGGACTGTCTTCAACTGATGAAACTATAGGTCTAGACTTCTATAGAGTATAGAGCTAGATGTGCATTTGGGATTCATCCATAGGTGAGTGGTACTGAAACCATAAAAGAGTTGAGAGAGCTAAAGAAGGAAAGGATCTAGAAAATGGGGAATGGCACCACGTGCGGGGCTGCTTATGTTGGAGGGGATTTTCCAGGCACACCCCCAAAATGAAGAGCATTTCAGAGAGGAGAAGCATTCCCGGGGGAAAGATCTCAATGCCTTTGGATCTGCAAGAAGGAACCATGCTATTCACTATATCCTAGAAATAAAGCTGATCAGTGTCACAATATGGACATGCATTAGTGTTTCTTAAAATCAGATGATAATGGGAAATAAAAGCCAGATTCTAAAGAAAGCCCAGTGAAAGTGAGGACTGAGCCTATTACCATGACATATGGAAGCTAAGACAGCACCCCTGACCTTTGGGAGACACTTTTAGGGAGCGGTGACTGGGAAGTTGAATGTCAAAGTAGCAGGAGATTGGAAAGTGAAAACATTTAGGGAGTGTGGCCTATTTAGAGCAATCAAAGGAGAGATGGAGACCAGTAGAGAGGAAGCAGGGTTGAGATAAGACTGTGTAGGTGTGAGGGAAGGTGGACTGGACTGGCAGATGGCACTTGGTGCAGCTTTAAGCCTGAGGAGGCTGCAGGGGATGGATGGGCTGAGAGGACCAGGGAGAAATGGTTTTTGAGAATTTGTAGAAATAGCTCTAATTCTGCTATAACAGGAAAGGTGAAAAACGTTAGATAAGTTTGAAGGAAGGTGTAAGTTGAGTTTAAATGCTTCTTCAGGGAGACTCCCACAGGCCTTTGTCTTGAAATGAATCCTGTTTTATGCAAAATAACTGTAGAGGGAGGAGGCCAGTATATTGCAAAAAATCCCAGCTATTAATTAAAGATGAGCATCGCATCATTTCCTGCTTTACTAAAATACAAGAACTGCTGTTTCTAATGTGCTTTACCAATGCTGATAGTTGTTCTTTTGTTACTTTATCATTTCCCTTCGCTTTTTCCTTAATCTCACTGGGTTCAGTAAAGGATAACTCTTGGGCCTAGCCCAGTGATGGCGAACCTATGACACGCGTGTCAGAGGTGACATGCGAACTCATTTTTTTGGTTGATTTTTCTTTGTTAAATGGCATTTAAATATATAAAATAAATACCGAAAATATAAATCTTTGTAGGCATATGTTTGCAAATATCAAAAAATTTCTATATGTGACACGGCACCAGAGTTAAGTTAGGGTTTTTCAAAATGCTGGCACGCTGAGCTCAAAAGGTTCGCCATCACTGGCCTAGCCCCTTCTCCTAAGTCACAAAATCTGCCAAAACAGATGTCACCTGTGGAATATTCTTGGTCTCCTGTCATAGTCATCCCCATGCATTTTAAACTTGAGCCAATGTCTGGTAAGTAATAGGTGCTCAATAACTGTTTGTGGAATGAAATCTGGTGATTGACATGTCTTATCCAAACAGGCATTTCTATAGATGATTATTAGCTATGACTCACATTTATGAAAATCCATACTTCATCATCCTCCCAAATATACCTGGAAGTTTCTATTACAGATGAAGACAGATTGCATCCTCCGCGCCCAGAGATTGTACACACGTCTGTGAAATTGTACTTTGTTCTGCAGAGAGGCTAGCGAAACCCCAAGCCCTTCGTCAGGGCTCTTTTTTGCACATAAACTTTAGAGAAGAAGTTGGGCTGGTAAAAGCAATGGGCAGAGAGGAACTAAGGGCAAAATGCATAAGCTGGGGAGCTATCTAGAATGTCCTAACCTGTAAAATAAGTTTTAGTTGCTTAATTGCTGTAGGAGAGGGATTTCTTGTTGTGTTCAGCTGCACAAAATGTACTGCGCATCTCACAAAATGGGTTGACCTATTTATTTGCCTTTGAGGGCCACTTGAAAACTAAGTAAAAAAAACAAGCCTGCCCACAGTCAAGGCCAGAATGAGCTCTTATAGCCAGTGGGACAAGGTCATATTTCTGTGTTACCTTTGCTCTCCCACCCAATCCAACCCCAGGAGAAAAAGAAGTTGTGTGTTCTTCCCAAGCCCATTTCAAAAGCCCTTACTAGTTACTACAAACACTGGTGGTGTTGGCTGCACAAACTCTTGGGAAGCTTGTTAAAAAGACAAATGATGATTCCTAGGCCTCAGACCCCGAGATTCTAACTTGGGATGTCTGGAGCTGGTTCCAGGAATCTACATTTATTACAAAAACACAGAGTGAGTTAAGCATGACTAATTAACAGATCTCCTGGCACAAGGATTAAGAGACAATTCAATTCCTGCATTCAAATTCTGACTCCGCCACAGAGTAGATGCACAACTTCAGGCAAATTATAAAATATGTTTTTATTGATTTTTAGAGAGGGAGAAAGGGAGAGATAGAGAGATAGAAATATCAATGAGAGAGAAACATCATTGATTGGCTGCCTCCTGCATGCCCACTACCTGGGATCAAGCCTCCGGGCATGTGCCCTGACTGGGAATCAAACCGTGACCTCTTGGTTCATGGGCTGATGCTCAACTATGCCAGCTGGGCTCAGGAAAATTTTAAAATGCATGTGAATCTCAGTTTTCTCATCTGTAAATGGGAGTATTAATGCCCACTTCTCTGGATGCTGAGTAGTATTAAATGAGACCACCTATGTAAAAAACGTTCTATCCGGCACAGAATAAACACTCCACATATTGTATTTGGTTATATTTCTCTCGTTGAACATGAGGTTATAGGGGAATAATCCCAAATAAATGCCATGAACCTTCTAAGCCAGCAGTTCTCAACCTGGGGGTCGCGACCCCTTTGGGGGTCGAAAGACCCTTTCACAGGGGTCGCCTAAGACCATCCTGCATATCAGATATTTACATTACGATTCATAACAGTAGCAACATTACAGTGATGAAGTAGCAACGAAAATCATTTTATGGTTGGGTCACAACCTGAGGAACTGTATTTAAAGGGCCAGAAGGTTGAGAACCACTGCTCTAAGTAATTCTAAAAAGAATATAGACTTCGATATGACTATTTTTGCAATTTTTTAAAGTTTTGTTATCATTCACAAAAACATTACTGTTTTTGCAATAAAATGCAAAAAGGTTTTCTAGTCTACAAAATAAGTTCATGGTAGGAATTATAAGACACTGGAACATGTTACCCAAACTGAACATAGGTGCTTTTGAAAACAGGAGGACTGGGCTGTATTTGGAAAGTTTCATACGGTGCACGTGTGAAAATGGAGCACTTGACCCAGCTCCATCATGGCTTGAGCTGTTTTTGGCACAGATAAAATTGATTCTGTTATCACTCAGGCCATTTTTAGGTCATTTATACACATGGCAACTGGCTCACATTGGGACCAAACTCCTGAACTTAAACTTTACAAGTGAATGAATGAGTGAGTGAAGGCATGAGTGAATGAATGAATTTCCCCTGGGGCCAAAACACTCCTGACATCTGCCAGTCTGTCCGGGCCCTCTAGTCCCTGAAGAACGGTTGGCCCTTTGTTGCTTAGAGAATAAATAAGCAAGGGTTGCGCCAAGGTGTTTCCTGCAACCACGTGCTCCTTCCTTCCTGGATGTAGTGACCCAGTTGCCTGTGTCAGAAGACTCGGTATCGCATGTCCTTTTGTCCTTTATTTCTCGGTGAGAGCCCATCAACAGCAGAGATGTTTTCACAAATTAGGTGCTTGCCGGTGCCCCAGGCCATGAGATTTGGGTCACACACAGCAAGAGGAAAAAAGTGTGGTGTGGAGCCCCTTTGATCAGCACACAAGGAGAAATAAAAACAGAAAACTGAAAAAAAAAGTTTAAAAATAGAAAGAGTGCAAAAAAATGTATGATACTCTGGGATAGAGAAATCTTAGTGTCAACTTTCAACTGAGGCAGGTTTCCAGATATTTCCAAAGTGAAGTATATTTGTAAATCTTTGAATCCATAGTGAGCCATTTTCAAAAGCCTCACCCCCTCCATTCAGACAGTATCCAATTGTGTGCCTAGCACACTGATGCTATTTAAAGCAAGCAAAACAAAGATGTTTGGTAGCCCACACCTGCACTGAGGTGCTAAGATACTCAATGCATGCCTCTCTCTCTCTCTCTCTCTCTCTCTCTCTCTCTCTCTCTCTCTCTCAGAAATACAGGTGCACACTGCAAATGCCAATGGAGAACCCTGACACTAGCCCTCCTTGGATTGGGAACCCCAGATACTTAATGTTTGATCTAAGGCAGGAGAGTGGGTGAGGCCATCAGAGTTGGGCCTGCCTCCAGTAGAGTGAATTCTGAGTTGAGAAGGCTGCCTGGATTTAGATAGCTGCAAATGAGAGCGGAAGACAGCCCCTATCAAAGGAAACCATTCAAACAAAAACCAATAGGAGGAAATGAGCCCTTATTGTGTGCACACATGGGGTTCCACAGAAAGGAAATTGCCTGAGTCAGGACACTTCCGATGCCTCCTGAAGCTGCAAGGCAAGGCTGTGTTCCCATAACCTGGAGGTGTCTTTTTCCACCCTGGGTTGGCTACAGGGTAACAGGTAGGATTTTAGCAAGACCGCCCACATTCCCAGACTTCCAGGAATTTTGATTGCAAAATGTGTCCTTGGAAACGCAAAAGGCAATTCCTTATGTTCTTCCTTATGCTTGAGAGCAGCGGCTCTCAACCTGTGGGTCACAACCTCTTCGGGGGTCAAACGACCCTTTCACAGGGGTCGCCCAAGACCATCAGAAAACACATATGTAATTGCATATTGTTTTTGTGATTAATCACTATGTTTTAATTATGCTCAATTTGTAACAATGAAAATACGTCCTGCATATCAGATATTTACATGACGATTCATAACAGTAGCAAAATTACAGTCATGAAGTAGCAACGAAAATAATTTTATGGTCGGGGGTCACCACAACATGAGGAACTGTATTAATGGGTCTCGGCATTAGGAAGGTTGAGAACCACTGCTTTAGAGTGTTTGAACCTAGGAAAAAGTAGAGAGCAGGCACTTGGTTCAAATAATTTGGTCTTTTTTATGGGTAAAGCTCATTCATTCTTCAGGGTCCATCAGGCACCTGAGAGACAGCCTTTGCCCAGCAGGGCCACCTCTCTGCAGCGCCTTTCCCCAGCTCCCTGGGGTGGCTCTCTGGGATTAGGCCCTGTGATCAGCCCAGAAGTATTTACACCGAGGCCCCTCAGCCAGGAGATAGTAGCATCGTCTGCAATCTCACTACCTGCCATCTTCTATCCAAAATGCAATCCTGAACACTAGCTTTTGATTTTGCAGGGTACAGGCGGGTGCCTGTCTGGTGCTTGTCCTGGGCCCCATGGGAAACAAAGAAACATGCATGACGTCCTAGTCCCCAAAGATTCTGGAGTCTAGGAGAGAATCATTCATTCCAGGAAACATGAGAAGCAGGAATTTCCTGGAGCCCCTGGAGTGGGTGTGGGGGCACCTAAGGTTGTTAAAGAAGCATGGAAGGGGCAGGACTTGTTATTTTGTTTCTCCTTTGTGTTGCTGGATTGACAGTTTGAGTACAGTTAAATGGCATGTATTATGGAGTCATTTTCCACTGAGGTCATCCTCTGAAAATGGTGCTGGTGGGAGAGGAAGTGAAAGAAGGCTAAGTGAGCTGCTCACAGCACAGGCCCCGCCCCTTCCTGGCTGAGTGGACCCCAGAGGTTTGGCACAAGCTCAGAGTGTTCCCACCACAGCCTCTGCTCCTCCATCCTCGCCCAGCAGTGGCCAGTGGCAGGCGTGGGCAGTGGATGGAGGAGAGAAAGTTGCTCAAAAGATAGCACTCCTTGAGCACATCAAATTCCACTGCACTTTGGTAGATGGATGGTCAATTTACTCGGGAGGATGAAAAAGTCAGGTTTTAAATGTTCTCAAGGACTGCTCCTGGATCGTTTATTTATTTATTATCCAGTCGGTCAGCAGACCCTAGGTGAGTACCCAGATGCTGTTATGGGTGCTGAGCTGCAACGATGCATTACGCTGAGCTCAGTTGGCTCAGTTGGTTCATGTTCTAGCCAGATACAACAGCAACAAGGTCAACTTCAAGGACAAAAGACTAAGTACAAGGGGGCATAGTGGTCAGGGAGGGTAACAGTGGCTCCCTTGGGGCACTGGGGGTGGGGGACACAGTTGGCAATGATTTTCCAAGAAGAGACATTTGAACTGGGCCTGGGAGGATGCACCAAATGACAGTGAGCAAACCAAGGGGTGTCACAATCTCCTAATTAATATGCTCCTTTTGAGGTTTATCATCTCACATATAAACTAAAACAGGCAGTGAGATAGATTTTTTTTTTTTTTGCTTCTTTCTTCCCCACCCTTCAAGGGGAAAAACATATGAATTAGGAGTTAATTTGCCCAAAAATGGAACTGTCTCATGACCCAGCAATACCACTTCTGGGAATTTATACAAAGAAACCTAAAACACTAATCTGAAAGAATGTATGCACCCGTATGTTCAATGCAGCATTATTTACAATAGCCAAGATTTGGAAGCAGCCCAATAGCCCATTCGTAGATGAGGGGATAAAACAGCTATGGTACATTTACATAATGGAATACTATTCAGCCATAAAAAGGAAGAAAATTTTACCCTTTTTGACAGCATGGATGGACCTGGAGAACACTATGCTAAGTGAAATAAGCCAGTCATAGAAAGACAAGTACCATATAATTTCACTTATATGTGGAACTTAATGAACAAACTGAACTGACAGCAAAATAGAGACAGACTCAGAGAGAGAGAGAGCGGCAGACAGCTCTGGTGAGGTGAGGATTGTTGTGGGGTGGTAGAGAGATTGAGAAAAAAGAAAAGAAAGAACTCACGGACACAGACAACAGGACAGTGATTGCGGGGAAGGGGTAGCTGGAGGTGGGAGAGGGTATAGTCGGGATAAATGGTGATGGGAAATAAACATTTTAAAAAAACACTTAAAAATTAATCAATTAAAATTAAAATAAATAAAAAGTAATCACTTGCCAGCAAAAATGTGGATGCACAGAAATAAAATGACTGCTTTATTCAGCGTGCCTAAGGCTGGACATTTTAGGAGATTTTTATCCACTGACGTAGATATTGTTTTGTTACCGATCTTCAGAAGCAGCAGGAGAAAGGGCAGGGTAAACCTTCTCCGTGGATTCCTGCTTGTTCTCCCTCCACCTGTTTCCCACAGCATAAAAAACAAACAAACAAACAAAAACAAGAGGAAGAACGGCACCTTTCTTCTCAGGCCACAGTGTGGACAGTATCTGGCGCTCCCCGCTGGCTAAAAATGACGAAATCCCCAAACAATTCATCTCACATGACACTGGGTAATGGTGGTTTCAAAATTCCTCACAGTTTAAAGGCTAATTTACAGTATTAGGTCATAGAAATGCTTGTAAAACTCCAATGATCCTTTAGTCATGTTTAGTTTATTTCAAATATTACCACCACTTGCCCCAAGGAAAAGCCCTCTCATGAAGGTATCTGCGAGGAATTTAAGTTTGTTTGCATTTCAAACATCATGAGGGTTTTTTTGTTGTTTTTTATTGGCTGTCCTGAATAAACACAGTCTGTAATTTTGAAAGCGACCATTTGAGGGATACAGAGAGAAAGGAGGCCGGTGCCCAATCATACTGCTACATAGATCATGGCCAGGACAGCTAAGGAAACGGTGTCGTCTGCTAAGAAAGATGTGGAAACTAACAGAGACAAGTCAACTTACGTTCAGGATGATTCCGCAAACCACTGAACTTCACTGGGAACCATGCAACGTTGGCTTTTCATGTATTAACAGAGCTTTTGTGCCTTTGTTTTACAATGTAGACCAGCTGATAATGTGCCTTGTTCCTCATTGACTTTGCAATCTCATTCTTTGCCACAAATATAATGGCCTGTTTGTCTTTCCGCTGATGCGCGCTGGCCGAAGAATCAGACATCTGTTTCGCAGTACTTGTTTTGAAGAAATCAGTTCTGGGTACATCTTTATACTGCCCCGAAAAACAGAGGCTTATCTGGGCGAAAGATACCCTGGGTTAGTGCTGGGGTGGACTTACACTTGTCCACTACGATAGAATATGAAATTGAAATATAATAATACTGCATTTCAATCTAATAACTGAAGACCCTGAATTATAGACTATTCATAAAGATGTACACTTTCATTAATTATAACGACATACAGCAATTTGAACTAGCCAAGAGTATTTTATCTCATAATGGCTCTTCAGAAGTTCTTATTAATGAAGAGATAAGAATGATTTATGAGTAGTATTACAGGTATTTATGTCTAAATGAATGGTAATGAAATGCCTGAGAAGTTTGGTCTCATAAGTAGGGTAAATATTCCCTTTAGAATGATGTTAAGACTTAATTCATTCAGCAAGCATGGCCCTTCTGCCCCCCTTTTTCATAAGTAGTTCAAAGGTAACCTTTAGCCTAGACTGGGGGTGGTTTCAGTTCATAAGGGAACGCCGATCAGTTGGTGGTGGCTGCCTGCCTGTTTTGAGAAAATTTTGAGTTGCCAGGTCTAAATTCACAGGGAAACAGTACTGGGGCCAATTAGTCATGCCTGTCATGGTTGGGCAAGGTGAGAAAGGGGGACCTGAGTGACATCGACTTGGTGTTCTTGGCATAGGACTTTCTGAAGTGTTATAAAGTTGGAATTCTCACAAAAGTACTCTCTGAAAATGATAGTAACTTCTGCAATGCTGGTAACACAATTTCTAGCTGTCTCCAAAATCCAGCAGTTGAAGGTTCTTTCTGAAAAGGTGGTAATCACTGGACTATCTTAATTCACTTAAACCCCTAAGTAAGAAAATTAAGTTCAGTCCAGCTGGTGGGCTCAGTGGCTGAGCGTCGACCTATGAACCAGGAGGTCAGGGTTTGATTCCTAGTCAGGGCACATACCCAAGTCGTAGGCTCCATTCCCCAGTGTGGGGTGTGCAGGAGGCAGCTGATCAATCATTCTCTCATTGTTGATGATTCTATCTCTCTCTCCCTCTCCCTTCTTCTCTGAAATCAATAAAAAAAATTAAAAAAGAAAAGAAAATTAAGTTTAATTTCCTTAATGTGGCTATGGAAAATGCATGTTCATTTGTACTAAGTTTGAGGAACAAGCATAACTCTTCTTTATTCTGAATGTAATATTAGGGGTCATAATGGGGGCCTGTTATACTGGAAGGAGCCCTTTGAAATAATATCTTGCCCTGACCGGTTTGGCTCAGTGGATAGGCAGCCGTGGGCAAACTACGGCCCACGGGCTGGATCCAGCCCTTTTGAAATGAATAAAACTATTGAAAAAAAAGATCATACCCTTTTATGTAATGATGTTTACTTTGAATTTATATTAGTTCACACAAACACTCCATCCATGCTTTTGTTCCGGCCCTCTGGTCCAGTTTAAGAACCCATTGTGGCCCTCGAGTCAAAAAGTTTGCCCACCCCTGGATAGAGCATCGGCCTGCGGACTGAAGGGTCCCAGGTTCGATTCCAGTCAAGGGCATGTACCTTGGTTGGTACAATGTTTCTCTCTCATCGATGTTTCTAACTCTCTATTCCTTTCCCTTCCTCTCTTTAAAAAAAAAAAATCAATAAAATATATTTTTAAAAAAGAAATATCTTGACCTCCTGTTTAATTTGATTTGTAGTCATTATTATTGTGGTTTTTGAAAGAAAATAAACAAGGACTTATTTATTCCCACCAAAAAATAAAATAAATCTGAAATTCAGGGCAAGGTCCCTCTAGCAGCACAATTTTCTTTCATTTCTAAGTTAAATAACAAATAATGAATGGGACAAGGAACTCTTTTAAAGCATCCACTATATTCTAGGCACCTTGACAATTACTTTCAAAATGTTTACATTTTTTTTCAAACTTAATGCTCCCAACTGCCCTGAAAGATATATAATATTGTCCCATTTTATAGATAAGAAAAGTGAGGTTTCGAAAGGTCGGACTGTTAGTTCAATATGGAGCCTCTTAAGCAGGCCGACATTTCTGTTTGGAGTTCAGAATTTAAACATGTGCCACTCATCCTAGCTTTCGAACAGGACTTTTGCATGGGTATTTTGTATATTGACTAAAAAGAGTTCTAGAACTTTAACATTTTGAGATCCCTCAGTAAATATTGGGTACTGTTA
>NW_006284732.1:1923789-1942919 GCF_000327345.1 Myotis davidii | reverse complement strand
CACACACACACACATATATATATATATATGAATGGTTATTGAACTTCAAATGTTTATTGCAAACCACTTTGCCTTTTTATTTCAAAAAGAAATGTGAATGCCTAGTCTTTATGTTAGAAAATGTTCTAAACCTAGAACAGGGCATTTTTTATAGGAGGATAAAGACTGTAAAGTATACAATAAAACCAGCAGTGTGTGTAAGAAACCAGAAGACTGTCCTGCCATTTTATACAGTATGTAAATTGCAGTTCTAATCCAGAGAAGTCTGCTTTTAGTTAAGCACTGTGAATAAGTCCTGTTTCTAAAATTCTCCCTCTCTGTCTTTTGGTGGGAGGGGGCAGTGGGGTTGGCAGTAGAGAGGGGATTTTTTTTTCCCCTCTGAGAAGGCTTTTTATTAATTTCTTTTGCTGAATTTTTGACCCTGTAAAGAAAAAGAGAGCTATTGTACCAAACCATAGAATAGGACAGGCTCCCCCAGACGGGGTGTTTCCTTCGTGCTGAAGGACACAGATATCAGCTTTATCGCAAAGCCAGTGGATTTCCTTAATATACTTATTGCTGTTCTGTAAATAGCGTGGGGGCAATGATGAATCTGAATCACTTATGGGGTCAAAATGAGAACGATACCGGTAATCTTGGGAAGAAAATGTTGAGTAGCCTAAATAATGAAATTAGTCATTAGAATTCTTTCTTCTTGTGCAGGCTGACGGCTCCAAGTCAACCCTTTGAGTACCTGTTGTCTACCTCTGAAACGTAATGAGACAGTGCATGCTGGGAGCACTTTATTCACTGTATAAAATTCTTTGCAAATGTGGTTGATGGTATTAATGATAATAATTGTATTAAAATTTTTAAGCAAGGCAGAAAGAGAGCTCTAAGATTATCTGCCATGTTTCTTTAAAAAGATGATTCATCAGCCCAGCTGGTGTTTTCAGTGGTGGAGCATCGACCTATGAACCAAGAGGTCACCAGTTGGATTCCTGATCAGGACACATGCCTGGGTTGTGGGCTTGATCCCCAGAAGGGAGTATTCAGGAGGTAGCCAATTGATGATGTTTCTCTCTCATCAATGTTTCTATCTCTTTATCCCTCTCCCTTCCTCTCTTTCTAAAAATAAATAAAAACATATTAAAGAAAAAAGATGATTCATTAAAAACTGCAGCATGCTTTATTTGTTTCTTTATGTGCAAGACTATTTGGAGGAACAGGCACCTGAATCCTGGCTCTAGGTTAACAGTATAAAAGCCCACAGAGGACAAGCTGATACGTTTTTTAAGTGGTCTGCTACTCTCATTTTTTAAATTCTGAGTTGTCTTTTGATTCCCTTTGAAGGAGGGGCAGGAGTGGAGACGTATTCTAACGTCTGGGACAGGAAGCAACTAGCTTTTGGTTCTAGAAGAACATGACTATGGCTCTTCCAGAGCGCTCGGGGAACGCGCCATTTCTCTCACCCCTGTTTCTCTTGTTTAGTGGATGAAGTTGATACAATCTGGGACATGGCTATGTGAATTCCAATGTAAAGTTTCATGGCTGTTGAGGTAGTTGTGTTGCATATTGAAAACTGTTTGGAACCCTAGATGTTTTCTTTTTATTTTGTTTGTATTGATTTGAGAGAGAGAGAGAGAATCATCCATGTGAGAGAGAAACATTGACCATCTGCCTCCCATATGAACCTTGAACCTGCCATGGGTATGTGCCCTGACCGGGAACCGAACTGGTGACCCTTTGGGGCACTCAGCCAACCGAGCTGCACTGGCCAGGGTGCCTAGCTGTTTTGTTAGTTCATTCATTAGTCAGATCACTGACACAGACAGACAGACAGAGACAGACAGCAGAATGGTTGGTTAATTAGCAGTGGCACCTACTCTGTATTTAAGCCCATTTTGTTTCAGTGGCATTGTTTTTGATCTTGAATAGTTCACATGATAAGCAGTTCATATTTGAATCTGAGACCAAATGATCTACCTGCGATTTTTGCCCTAAGACACAGGTGGATCCAAATCTAGGAAGCATGCAATCTGAATCAAAGCATGTATGGCACCTTCATCACACTTTCTAAATTTAAAATAATTATCATCAATCTTTCTGGTTTAGCATTTTTATGTTGCACTAGAAACGGTGCTTCCTGGCAAATATTCCTTCCCATATTTACGACTCCTGGATTTAACATGTAATTATTTACTCTTTGCATAACAATTTACTTTTCATAATATTTCACAGCCATAGTTGAGGCTCTTGTATGTGGTTGACTAGCTTAGTTGATTAAGCATGAAATAGTGATTATGGGTTTCTGATACCATGGATTCATGCTTCATCCTGAACCTTAGCCAACCCTTCTAAAAATATCTGTGGTGAGTTCCCAAAGGGACCACCCCATAGCATAATATCTTTTAGCCACTTAAAATGCAAAAAGCAATCTATGCTCATTATTGCTATTAAGAATGAGAACATCTTGAAACCTTTTTTCCCCTTAGGATCCCCCCTTTATTCTAAAATCCTATAAAATCAAAGGACGTGAAGATAAGGTGGAGCCATATCCTAACATGCAATGTTAAAACTGTCTCATCCGGTGCCTTAGTGGTTAATTTTATATAACTCGTGTTTTATTATTAGAAGTAATAATAAAAAGTTATAATTTAACATTTTTATGCTGTGCTATGAAAAGCATTATGCAAATTTTACTACTAGTGGGAAGCTACAATTTGCAAGCCATTGTCACTCTGTTCATTATTTTCTTTAATCTCTCTTTTAAAAAGTTATCCAGCCCCCCTACCACAGCCTACTCACTGTGAGTTTGTATTATTCAAATTAACATCAAGTGGTTTAAATAACAAATTGCATTGTACCTTGTGACTTATTTTTTAGCAATACTTTATTGTTATAATTTCTGTTGAGCAACTTGGACAATAGGCTATGGTATGCAATAAGCTAGGCAACATTTACAATAATGAAAATGTGTCCAGACTTAGCAAAATAATGTGATTTTTTCCAATCCTGCTACTTTCTTGCACTGCAGGATGTTCAGTCTGGAACGTGTATCCACGTTTTATAAACAATTGTCCCTAGATCTTTATAACATTTGACCTATTGTTCAATTTTAAATGAGGAAATAACATGGTTTACAAGCATGAAACCCCAGGGGGCACTTCTTGAATTTTTGTCTCAGAATATTTTTGTTTTATTTTATTTCCTGATGATAAAATATTTGCTTCCTGAATAAAAAATAAAAAATATTTAATACCACGTGGTAAGCATTTAGACCTGCCATACTACATTGTTATAAACCATGGTGGGTTTTTTTGTTTGTTTTTTGGTTGGGTTTTTTTGTTTTGTTTTGTTTTTTGTATTCCTCACCCAAGGATATTTTTTCCCATTGAATTTTTAGAGAGAGTGGAAGAGTGGAAGGGAGGGAGGGAGGGGGAAAGAGAGAAAGAGAAACATGGATGTGAGAGAGACACATTGGTTGTGCCCTGACTGGGGCTGGGGATCAAACCTACAACCCAGGTATATGCCCTTGACTGGGACTCGAACCCACAACCCTTTAGTGAGCAGGCCAACACTTTAACCACTGAGCAACACCAGCCAGGCCAACATGGTTTTAAAGAGCTGCTTAATACCCAATATTATGAAAATACCATAATTTAATTTAGCATTTTTGGTTACACTGGTTCTAATTGTTTATCTTCAAAAATTATACTATGATTAACATGCTTGAGATACATAAATATTTAATATCAAGTCTGGTTTTTTTTTCCTTTACTATTTATTTCTCAAAGTAGGGTTCCTGGGAACTGTTATATTTTCAGATCCTGTGCATATTTGAGAATATATTTTTCATGTTGGAAATATATTATGATTGAGTATATTATTTAGAGTAATACGTTTTTTCCCTCAAAATCCTATAGACATTGTTTTATTGTCATTTAGTGTTTTCGAGTGCAAAAGCCAAGTCAGAAGCCAATCAATGCATTTACAGTTAACTCTTTGTTGAGCAGAGGAGCTAAACAATTTCAGAAATCTTCCTTTGGCTTAACGGTTTCTAGGATGGCGGTTCTCAGAGCTTTCCTTTGGTTGCCTCAGCCACTGACGTGTCTTTGGATCTTTTTTCTCAGCTCCTTTTTGAACCTCCCCAGATTTCCTTACCTCCATCTTTTAACTCTTGTTTCTATTTCATTTGTGCTTTTATTTATTTGTTCTCTCCAGGGGCATTAATAATTCTTAGGTTGGATCTTGGTTTTATGACCTTCGTACCTCTCAGTAGTCCTCTACTCATTTTAATCTCTTTTCCCTTTTTCTCTCTGTTGTGTAAATATGTCTCAAGTGTATTCTCCACCTCATTGATCCCATTTGGTACACTGACAGTGCTCTACTGCATTAAGGTTCAGATTCTAATTCTATTGAAATGTTGATTTCTTCACACTCCTTTCTTGTGTCAACCACTTCCACCTTTCCTATTTCTGGCTCGCTCTCTCAGTCCCTTTGCAATTTAGTCTATTGTGTTTTCTTATCATCTCTCCTTTCTGATTTCATGAGCTCATGGAGAAAGGATGATCTTTCCTGCGCTTCACTGAAAACACAGAGCAAGATGTGGTCTTAATATTTCTTCACTTTTTAAGTGATGAACCTTGAGCTCTCCATCTTGACCCCCTTTAGTGTGCAGGGTCTTTCCATTGCTCTCAAATGGGATCTTTGTCGCATATCTAGCTTTTCATTTGTTGTTAGGCTTTCATTCATTCATTCATCATGAATGCAGAGGTCTGCCCAGGCTTGGTTCTTTTTATCCAAGGCAGGGCAGAGAAATCTTCTTATAGCTCCTTACTTGCTGCTTATGGGCAGAATCCTCTCCTCAAATAGTAAGTAGAAGATTCTTTGGTGTAAATCTGATTGAGTTCAGTGGTGCAGCAGCTTCAATGTGGTGTAGAGTTAGTTCTGGCTATGGGTACCCAGCAGGGATATGTCATCTCTACGCAGTTTCTTGTCCTAGAAGTTATTTCTCTCTACCAAACTGTCCCTTTGCTTAGCCTGGAAGCCAAGTATACAACTCACCCAAGCCTCCTTGCTGCTGCTATTTCCGGGACACAAGGGAGACAAACCATTGAACTATTGGTTTACAGTTTAATGTAGCTACTGGACAAAATTTGGGTTTTTTCAGTATAACCAGTGGTAGCACAGACATTTTAAACACATTTCCTTTATTTATAACATTGCTTAAGGCTTTCTTTTTCCATATTTTTTGTCAGTCCTTAGTTATATCACTAGGGAATTGGTGGGGGAAGTTAGCTGCTTGTGCTCAGTTGGCATCATAGGAAGAATTCAGAAGTTTGTAGTTAACACATATTGAAGCCATTAAACACAATTGACATTTTGCCCTGGCCGTGTGGCTCAACCGTTAGAGCATCATCTCATTCACTGAAAAGGTTGGGGGTTCGATTCCCGGTCAGGGCACATACCACGGTTGCTGGTTCAATCCCTAGTCGGGGCATGTGCAGGAGAAACTGATTAATGTTTCTACCTCACATTGATGTTTCTCTCTCTCCCTCCCTTCCTCTCTCTCTAACATCAATAAAAACATATCCTCAGGTGAGGATTAAATCTATATATATAAAGGCCCAGTGACTGGAATGGCAGAACAACTAGAATAACCAGAACTACTGGTGGCTATGACACACACTGCAGCAGCCAACCAGCCCGATCCGGCACCGATCACCCCTCCCCCTGGCTGGCCCAGCCCCCGATTGGCCCCCAGCACCCCTATCAGGGCAGGCCTGCCAGACCCCACCCGTGCACGAATTCATGCACTGGGCCTCTCGTATAATAATAATCTACCATTTTGTTCTTTGTTTGCATTGTTTTTTATTCTTAGTAAAACTTGAATGCCTATTATCAATGAAAGATTCATCTACTAGTATATATTTTTTGTCCTTTTTGGTTTATCTTTTTAATCAAATCAGTATGGAATTTATTTAAGGGAATAGTGAAAATTGATTTTAGAAATTAATTTATTCTCTATTTTTCTAGTTATTCTAAATAATACATATTGAAAAAGGCATCCTTTCTCCATTGTAGTACTTACTATCTTGAATCTTAAGTTCTTAGATATTCTGGGACCTCTCTCAAAATACTTATAGTCAATTCCATTGATTTATCTCTATATTCCTTTAGCAGAAACAAACTGTTTTAATTGTTTTAAATTAATAGTATATGTATCCATCTGCTAAGGCCAATTCCATATGTTGTACTTCTTTTTCAGAAATTTATGTTCTTTCCTCTTTCTTTAAGTTGTTTCCCATACTAATAACAACCTCCTACAACAGCAACAAAAATCCTTTGAGCCTTTATTAAAATTGTGTTAAATCTATAAATTAATTTAGTAAAAAATAATATAGTAAGACAATGTTTTTAAACGATAAGAATGTTAATCTAGAAATATCTCTCATCTTTTTTCCAATATTAGTGTATACTTCCAGGTAAACTTTGTTAATTTTTATGTCTGTCTGAATACATTTTCAGTCAGCATCATTCCCAATTGTTTTATGTAGCTATTATGAATGATATATTTTTCTATTACACATTCTCTCTGATTATTGCTAAAGAACAAGAAAACTATTGGTTCCATTTAACTTCATTTAGTTACCTTATTTCTGACAGCTTAACAGAACTCACTTTTTTCTTGTGAGAAATAAATTTAATTCTGTTGAATTTTCTGGGAATATAATCATATCATCTGACGATAATGATAACATTTTCTCCTCTTTTCTAATAGTTATGCCATATATTTCTCTTACATATTAATGTGTTGGCTGCACCATTTCATGACTTTTTGAAAATTTTTAACAACTAATCTTTTAAAATTCTCAAAAATAAATGATTATTCTATAATTTATTTATATCCTGCCATGAATCTGTTAAAACTAATCATAGTAATCAGCAGATTTTTCATCTTGCTAACTGAAATTTAAGACACCTAAGTATCTCACAAATATTAGTTTTATAATATTAAAAACGAAATTTAGATGGATTGTACATAAGTTTCCTGCCTCATAGAAAGTATAACTTTGACACATAAATTTAAAATAAAAAGAAAACATCTATTTCTTTTGCTGTCTCATCCATCCATCCATCCATCCATCCATGCATATCTACTCAACAAATATTCTTGAACACTGTGCTTAAAACAAAGAAATGAAAAAGTCTATTCCCAACCCTATAGAATCTCAGCTCAGACTTATTAGAGATGCATAGTTCTGTTCACATAATTGTACCCAAAGATGTTCACAGCTCGATTGAGTGATATCAAATGAAAACTTATATACTTATTAAGTTCTTATTACATTCTAATTATATGCTTATGAGTCAAAACTTGATCCTCTGAAATAGAAACATGAATAAAAACAAATACCACTTGTACATTCTGTTCATTTATTACCAGAGGCCTTCCCTCTCCACCTCTCCAGTGTCTTGTATTCCTATCAAGATTTCTCAGTTAAAGAAAGTTTGGAGCTGTTTTGATAAATGCAGAGAAATTAAACTTGTTTCAAGTTTACTAGTTTTCACTCATTAAAAATGCCATTAGCTAATCCTCCCTTAATAAAATAGTGTTACACAATGTTGTTGTTGTTTTTTACAGTAACACCATAGTTATTATAATACTTATTATAGGAATTATCATATAGTGTTCTTTGGAAGTGTACATTGTAGAAAATGTACACTTGAAACATGATGGAGGACTTTGTTACATGATGATGAAAAGGAAAGCATTTAACAATATTTTAGGAGTACTTCATGAACATTTTTAAAAATATTTTTATTGATTTTTAGAGAGAGAGAGAAAGAGAGAGAGAGAGAGAGAGAGACATCAATGTCAGAGAAACATTGATCGGCTGCCTCCTGCATGTCCCCTACTGGGGATCAAGCCCTACTGGGTATGTGCCCTGACTGGGAATAAACCCGGCAAACTTTTGGGGTACAGAGACCATGCTCACCCAACTGAGTCACACTGGCCAGAGCATCATAAAAATTTTTGTTGTAAAAGTTTAAATTAAAACAAAAAGAATGTTATTAACTTATTCTACCATTCTTACTCTAACTTACCTTTAAAATGCCCTCTGAAAAGCGTTTTCCTCTTTTAAAAATATTTTTTAGTCTAAACATTTGACTTGAACTTGCATTTTGACTTCTTTGAATCTTAAACCCAGTTTCCCCTACTTTTACATTTGCATCTTATAGTTGCAGGGATATAAGATGATCTACCATTCCAAACCTGCTTTTTAATTACTGCCTTATCCTCAGTCATAGTATAGATTCCTTTAAAAAATAAGGAATTTGATAGATTTCATAAAGCAAGTTTGACTCTTGTCAAATGTGAGCAAACACAGCTAAATCCCAACGGATGCTGCTTCTCAGTGGCATGAACAGTCCAGGTGCTCTCGGCTGCCCCTGATATTGTAGTAAATAAATCGGTGTATTAGATTTTCTAGTCCCGATGGTGACACTAAATCCAGAGTATGCCTCCATGATTATTTTAGGCATCTCCATGGTCTGGAGAAGCACCATTTTCTTCTCCGAGGAAGATTAGTGGTTCAGATGAAATCTTTAGTTTTAATGAACTGTGTGCTTCTGCTGCAGGGTAACAAACCGAACCCCAATGGGTCACAGGCGTCTCCCCAGAGATCCCTCTCACTGCTAGGCAAGAAACATGGTTCCTGCCATGTCCAAGGCAGCAGTGGCCCTGGAGACTCTGTTGCTCGGTATTTCTCACGTTTTTCTCTCCACTGAGCATCCTAATAGCAGAGGAGAGAGGAGTTGGTCTCCTGAGGCTTAGAAGAACCGACAGAAGTATCTTTATTTATTTAAAGTCTTCTAACTCCTGCTTTCTACTCCATTATGTAGATTTGCTTTAAGATTAAAAAAAATTAAAATTACTTGCACCAGCAGTGATTTGACTTTTTTACCTCAACCACTTTTTAAGTAAAAGTGATTCTTCCTTAGGCTACACTATGTTTGGCCATGTAGCTCACACCTGTGTTACCACCTGTCAACAACCACTGCTTGGTCCAGCATCTTGTTTTGTTTTGTTTTGTTTTGTTTTGTTTTGTTTTGTTTTGTTAATCCTCACCTGAGGATATTATTTTTCCATTGACTTTTTGAGAGAGTAGAAGGGAAGGAAAGCGGGGTGTGAGGCAGGAAGAGAGACAGACAGACAGACATCGATGTGAAAGAGACACACCAATTGGTTGCCTCCTGCATGTGTCCTGACTGACTAGGGCAGGGGTGGGCAAACTTTTTGACTCGAGGGCCACAATGGGTTCTCAAACTGGACCAGAGGGCCAGAACAAAAGCATGGATGGAGTGTTTGTGTGAACTAATATAAATTCAAAGTAAACATCATTACATAAAAGGGTATGGTCTTTTTTTTTTTTTTTAGTTTTATTCATTTCAAACAGGCCAGATCCGGCCCGCAGGCCGTAGTTTGCCCACGGCTGGACTAGGGCCAGGGATCGAACCTGCAACCCAGATACATGCCCTTGACCGGGAATTGAACCCATGACCCTTTGGCACACAGACTGACACTCTAACCACTGATCCACACCGGCCAGGCCAGACAGCATATTCTTTTTCTGGTTGGATAAACTGAGGTCTAGAGAGGGATTGTGGCTTACCCCAAATCTCCTGACCAGCATGTGACTGCAGAAACTCACACTCAGCTCTCCTATGTCTCAGCCCAACCCGTTTGCTGACAATTGGGCGGCTCCCGAAGAGCAGTCAAGTGTATTTCAGAGGGCCTTACTTTGCTTTCACGCTTTAAAAACGAAATGCCCTTTCTTTGGGGAAAAAGCCTGTGACCCTAATGAGCTAAATATGTTTTTGATGGAGGATGAGAAGAGCTGAGCCAATGACCTAGGCAGCATCCATAATGGACCCCTGGACTCACATGTGCAAGCGACCCGTTTCCTTCTGACTCTTCAAACCAAAGCGCCTCTCTTTCTGAAGGAAACCACTGGGGAAGCCTAATGTACTGCCTAAGACAGATAAGACTTAAAAGTATTGGCTTGGGGTCATGGATCTTTATTATCAGTTTTCTGTGGAAATATTGTAACTGCTACTTGAGAAGCTAGAGGAAGCCTCAGAATGTCTGTCAGCAGAGCTGACGGGGAATTGGTTATAGCAGCTAGAACAGTGAAGAACTCGCAGCCAGGCTTAATAAATATTTGCTGCTGCTGAGTCATTCTTACTGGAAAAAGGGATGCAGACAGGATCATGTCTGCCAAGTGCTGCAGAGGTTATCAGAGTGGCCTTCACCAAAATTTCCACCATCGATATTGCAATCCTCTCCCAATGGCGCAGTGAGGACCCCAGAAATGAAATGCCCTGTACTAGTGTTCTTCCTTAAGTCTTCCCAGTTCTTTCATTGACAGTGTGTCAGTAGCCTTGGCAACAACCTAGTGTAGGTGGGATAATGGAAGTTTCCAGTTATATGGCTTGATCAAGGGCACATGGTTGTATGAGCTGTGGCTCTTAACTGCCCAGTGTGGGTTTAAGGAAGCCGTCCATTCCTCGTTGAAAAGCACACCTTTGTTCAATCCTAAGAAAGTCCTTGATTACTATCAAGAAGACCCATGTCAATAAGCAAAACTTCATTGACATCTGAACATAGAGTGTTATTATAATAACCAAAATTATTTTGCATTTCATCCCTAGTTAAAAAGCGACTACATTAGCAAAATAATGTTGTAGATGTAAAAAAGTTACCACATGGTCAAGCTGCTTTTTCAGACAAAGTGTTAATGACAAAAATTTGGTGGGGAGGGGTGGGGGTAGGTTATTGGAACATGCAGAGTCTGAGTAGGTAGCTCTGGGATGATCGGCATACCAGAGAAGGTATTGTTCAGACTCTACCTTTCTTCCTCTCTCATTTGATCTTGTCAGATTTGATTCAAAGCTATTGGTTCTCTGAGAGAAGGAGGTCAGACCAGTTTGAGGAATAGCAGCATTAGAAGAGCAATTGAAGTATGCACATGGGAACGCAGGTGATAAAATCATTTTGGAAAATAATGAACAAGTAACTTGAGAGCCTGTTGTGAGGGTGGTATCGCAGGTTATGCCAGGTTATTAATTTTCCGAGTCAGCAGTATGCCTCTTACAAAACACTTAAAGGAAAATGGATATGTTTTTGAAAGAAATGCAGTTGGGAGGGGAGAATTAAGGAACTGAGTGAAGTTCACAGGTCAATGGAGCTGGGAAAGCAAAACTACATACATTTAAGGAAGAACTGTAGAGTTGAAAAATATGCAAAACGTAGTTAAGCGAGCAGCACTTAGTGCATTAAAGCGGATGCCTAAAGATTTCTTGGTTCATCGACATCATACCAAAGCCCCCACCCTCTGCGGTGTGTATTTGCTTGCTTGTTTGCCTCACCCTGGACACTTGTTGAAATGAATGGCTCAGTCCGCTTCCTGTCAACAGGGAGCACAGCCCCGTGTGCCGGGTGTGGTTGTCAGGTTTCACATTTGGTCTGTTCCTCAGTTTCCCCTTCCATAAAATGGGAAGAAGCCACCTCGGAAGTTGCTTGTGACCAGGAGTGGTTCAGACCGTGACTGTTCCTTTCCCTTTCCCCCAGTTTCCCGGTTGCATGCCTCCAAGTGGTGACCCACTGTTGCCATGGTGACACAGCTCAGGGTAATGTTGCCTAGAAATAATGACAACTGGTGGCAGCAGGGAAGCAGAGCCGAGTGGTGATTAGCCTCTGAGGAGAGCCCTGCCTGGGCAGAGAGGCAACAAAAGAAGCTGTGCTGGGCATGAGGAAGGAAGGGAGGGTGAGCTTGTTTTAGTAAGTTGAGCAAGGATGCTACCTGCGTCCAGCAATTAGCACTCATGTCACTAATATCTTGGGTATCAGTGCCTTACGTTTTGACAGAATATACGCTTTCTTGCCAGGTTCATCCTTTTTTATTACTTAGAGCTCCGGGTTTTAAGTGCAATAAATACTTGTTGTTGATTTCGATTCTAGCTGTTAACTCAATTTCCTGGAAGATAAGAGGAATTGTTGACTCAGACTCATTTCAGTAGCCTGCTTTATACTTGGGGCTTGAGTCGTTCCTTGTCAATGGCGATTATAAAAGTGTGGCAGGAAATTGATTTTTTAAAAATTTCTAGGGTGACTGAAATGACAACAAAATAAATATCCTGATTTAATCGATTGATCTCTCCCTGATACTGAATCCCTGGGTTCTACTTTTTCTACTGAAGCCTAATGGTGCCCTACAGGGAATTTTTTATGTTAAGTATTAATGAAATACAATCGCCTACATGTCTGACCCTGTCGGTGCCTTTCCTGCTGTGTTCAAACAAACAAGCAGCATTCTGTATCCTTCTGGGGTCCTCTAACCCTTGGAACATGCAATCCACATGCCCCATATCTGGTTCCATGCCAGCGTAATGTGTTCTGCATAGCGAGTGGGGTGAGGTTCTCCCAGCAGAACCTTTCTGGGATGTAGTCAACAGCTGGATTACAAATCTTAAGAAGGAACCTAGCTATAGCCACTGCCTCCAGGGACCAGGCAGAAGACCTGCTCCCTCCTCTCTCTCTCTCTCTCATTAACCCCACGAGGTAAGCTGTGTTGAAGGTCTATGTGGCTCAAAAACTGGGCCTTCCATTGCTAGAGAATACCAGGGCCAGGGATGGGGCCTCTTTGGAGCCCATGCTTATGAAGGACAATGCTCACATCCACTCTCAGCACACTGTTCTGCTGACATCCATTGGGAGCCAGGATTGCTGGCGTGCATTCAGAAAGTCTGAGACCCTGAAACCACAGTCACTCCCACCACCTCACCACGAAGACGGGCGCAGGGGGTATTGGTGAGCTCTTGGTGCACAACAGCATGCTGTGTGCTTTTCTAGTAGCGGAGAAAATGTCAAGAAGATGAATTAGTCCTCTGAGTACCAAGACCCTAGATCTGGGTCCTTGTTACAGCCTGGGACTTAGGCATCCAACGCTGGCTCCTTCCTGGATGCTGAGTGAAGAACCCCACCCCCTCTCCACCCCACCTGGATGCCACTTCAGTTCTAGACTCTGGAACAGGAACACAAAGGCCCCCTTTATCCCAAAACAGATGCCCCTGTTTGATCCCACAACTCAAATGGCCTGCTAACAAATCTAGGCCAAACCCAGCCGAGCTGATAAGATTTCCCGAAGAGTTCCCAAAAATACATTTTCTTCTTAAGTCAGCCTTGCCAAGCACTGTACAATCACAGACATTTAAGGGCTAAAATTGCCTTAGAAGCTGTTGCACCCCCTCTATTCTAAACCTAAGAAGTCAAAGTCCTTGAGTACTGAAATTATAGCAAGAATAACAATGGTTGAGAAATATTTCAAATCACATCATGAAGATGGAACAAAGCAAATCATAAATTCAGGCAGAAACTATGAGCTGTGTAGTATGTTCATTCATTTATTTGTTCATTCATCCATTCATCACTCAGCAAATATTTATTGCATGCTTACCATGTCCTAAAGCAGTGATGGCGAACCTTTTGAGCTCGGCGTGTCAGCATTTTGAAAAACGCTAACTTAACTCTGGTGCCATGTCACATATAGAAAGTTTTTGATATTTTCAACCATAATAAAACAAAGATTTATATTTTTGATATTTATTTTATATATTTAAATGCCATTTAACAAAGAAAAATCAACCAAAAAAATGAGTTTGCATGTCACCTCTGACATGCGTGTCATAGGTTCGCCATCACTGTCCTAAAGTTTTGGTTTTGCATTAGGTGTCAGGAATACAGACCCTGCCATTGCAAATATTACATCACCTTTGGAGGAGAAAATGATAAGATAAATAAATATGTGAGTGTCAAATAATGATAAGGAATTCGTAGGGAAATAAAGCGGAGGGCGGGGGAGGGAGCCAGAGTGAAGAGGTAGGACTGATGCAATATTGCATCAGGAAAGGCCTCCCCGTGGACTGTCATCTGAGCCTGTGACTATCTGGGAGAGGCACACTCTTAGCAGAGAGAACAGTAAGGTCAAAGCCCTGAGGCAAGCACATTTGTGGCTGCTCAAGAACCAGCCCAAGGCAAGGATGCCTGAAGGGGAGTGAACAAGAGAAAGGAGGTCAGGGAAGGTATGGGGCTAATCATGGAGGCCAGTATGAGTGATGGAAAGGCTGTTGGCTTTCACACTCAAGAGTTGGGAGCCATTGGAAGTACCTGGGCAGGAAGTGGCATGATCTGATTACATCTCCAAAGGATCTCTTAGTAGAATGTGTTGAGACAGGACTGCAGGGGGCAAGGGCAGAAGCAGGAGAGATGGGTTTAGGGGGTCATTGAATTAACCCAGGTGAGATAATGGTGGTTTAAATTCAGGTGGCAGCCATTTAAATTCCATTGGCTCTGGATCTATTAGAATGGTAGAGCCAATGGAATTTCCAAATGGATCAGATGTAGGCTACCAAAGAGAGATGGAGGGAGAAGAGGTGACAGAGACGGAAAAAGGATTCCAACTTGGGAATCCTCACTGTCTGGTGGGTTTAAAGCCATAAAACTGGAGGAAAGAATGGTGAGCCAGCAGCCGGGTGGATTTGTGTTCTTGCCCTCCCCTCTCTGCTCCGAATTCACCATCCACAGATATGCTGGCTGCCTCCTCCTCTAATTAACACTGGCCACCTGGCAGCAACTCTGATCGCTCTCATCTTTATTACCTTTCACCTCAAAAACATATGTCCATGGTTCTCACTAAATGTTTGTTCTAAGCTAGTACGTGGGGCTTCTCTTGCCATTAGAGATGCTAACCCAGGTTAGCCTGACATCCCAGGAATCTATCCGACAGCTCCACACATGCGCTTCCTCCAGCACCGGCCTTTCCCTCTCACAGATGTGCGCACTTCCTATGGCACCTTCTATGCAGCTGCTCATTCTAATCTGAGGGAAGCCGCTGGCTCTTCACTCATTTGCAAAGCATGTGTGATTATTACGTGCTGGGCCCACGACTGACCCAGTCCCTCTTGGCCGGGGATACTAGCCATGCCCACTTCTGAGATCATGCTACACCTGCCACACGCACACATTAAGGTACTTTATGATACACTGAGAAGCAATTATATGATAACAGATACCATTTCCACAAGGAGAGAAGAATAGCGCTTTCCCTCACCTCCAATCTCCGTTGCCTATACTCTTGTTATAACTCAGGTCTCTCTGATTTTAAATTGTCTCATCCCTAAGGCCTTGACCTTTGAAATTGGCAGCATTTTTTTCTCTGCCCCTGTTCTCAGCTCGAGAAGGGTAGATGGAAAATCAAGGAAACTGTAGTTGCTCATTTCGGAACAAGATCATGAATCTCATTGCGATGGTGCCTCCTGGACCACTTGACATTCCCTGGGTTTCTGTCTCAGGCTCTTATTCAACTGCCAAGAGGGGCCATCCTCAGCTTCGGGAACTCTCTGTATGTCCTGGACTCCCTGTGCCTGTCCCAGCAGGTGGAACTCCTTCCTGACTGAGACTGTAGGGGCCACTAGGCAAAGCTGCCCCATTCCATGTCCAGCTCTTCAGCTGGAAATCGGGCTGCCTCCTTCACTTCCCACCTTCTCTCGGCATTTTATTTCTTGCAAAGGCCGAGTGAACAAGGAGAAAGGAAGTCGGGGGTCTTGTCCCTGTTCCCAAGATGCCTCGACTGGTCAATTCCAGCTCTCTGGCCCACCCTGCCATCCTGCCATTTCCCCAAGCCTCTGTGGTGTTTCTCTCCTTCCATTCAGAAAAGAAAGGAAAGGCAGGAAGTGGTGGGAGACGCAAGCACTCTCCTGGGAGCTTCACACAGCACATCCTTCCAACTCTGTGAGCAGGCCTCAAGTTCCAGAGGCTCACTTCTCCAGGAATGCACAGGCCATCAGTGCCCATCTGACCACAAAACACGAGGAGTTCAGAACTGTCCTTGCTGCTGCTTGGTGTTCTCACAGCACCAAATACCCCTGAGAGCTTCCGGTGCTCCCCACGCCCTCCTCCTCCCCCCGGGAAGGTCAGCAGTATGGCCTGGTTATGACCTCTAGCCACTACCAATTGTCAATCATCTACATGTCACTGGTCTGTGGCAGTGGGCTTTTGTGGCTACTCCCTCCATCTTGGAACTCTAAACTCTCCTGGCACCCTTAACATTGCAATATTCAGAGGATCTTTTGTCTATCATTCTCTTCCTGTGTTTTCGCTTGCTCCTCTCTTTTCTGTCAACTCTAAGTAACTAATGAACTGTCCTTGGCCCTGTTCAAGGCTTTCTCTTTGTTCTCCTAGATACATACATCAATGTAGATTTAGATATAAAATCTTAATATATCTCTTTCTCTCACACTCACTTTAGCTGTTCTGTGGTTTTAGCTGTGTATCCATGGCCATGACCTCTATGTCCCCATTTCTAATGGCCTTCCACTTGCTAACATCCTTCCTCCCAGGCAGAGCATTAGTATCTTTCTGCCCGCACAGGGTCCAAATTTTGAAGTCCTCTTTGACTAATCTCTTCCCTGCTCTCCACATTCCCAGTCCGAAAAGATTATTCATTTTTAATGAATTTATCCCAACCGTGATCTGAATTGCCTTCTCCTTCCCACCACTGCAATATAATTTTTAGCCTGGATTATTCTTTAATGCCTGGACCATTGCTATACTTGCTGACCGATTTCACCACCTGTAAGTTCTTCTAATTCTAGTGAACCCCTAGTGGTTCTACCAAAGAGAGGTTTCTCCAGGTGGGGTCTTGTCTGTGTCTCTCTGGTGCTCCCCAACATCTATTGTACTAGTGATCCTCACATTTTATACCCATCTACTTAAGTCGGACTTAGGTAGCCTAAGATCCTACAGCACTATTATCAATGGGGACACTATCACCCCCTAAAGAGAACTTTGGGAATTCAAAGGAGCATTCCCCCCCCCCCCCCATTGTCCAAATGACTAGGGAGCGTGTCTGGAATGTGACAGGCAGGAATTGAATGATTTTGATATCTTGCAATGGATATGACTTCCTCAGAGTTAGGAACCAAGCTGTATCTCATGTTGCATGTTCTGCTAGACATTCACATAGATAAAAGTCCTGTTCATACTGATCTGGGTCAAGGTCTTAACAGTTTTATATATTTGCACCGTGTTTTTTAAATTTATTTTGCATTTTTGGACAGTCTTAATATAACTCAGTTTTTCAAGAATGCCACATCTGCGTAAATTGAGGCAACATTATTCTTCACCTTGTTAGGAACCTTAACAGAAATTGTTTGGCATTTTGCAAAGCCATACCACTTATCATACCTATGTTGGTCTGCATTTGTATCTTTCCTATTCCAAATAAGCTACATATATGCAGGTGTGAGTATCTGACCACTTCATTCTGTCTCATAATATACTTTATTACTGAATATTATAATTCTAAAATACACATTATTTACTTTATAAAAAGTTACTTCCTTTGATACCATGGTTATAGTTCAGTTATGGCAATATATTGAATTTTTTAAAATGTGTACATGTTTATATTATTTGGTATTTTCACTTCATGGTCATAGCAGTTACAAAAATCTTATCCAAAAAGAGGGTATTCGCATTGTTGGTGTACAGGCAGATGAAGTAGCTATTCCGCTGGTGGTAATGGGAGAGAGAGAAAAGGAGAAAGGCCAGCGGCAAAGCATGCCTGTCCACCAGAGCCTGCGGCCTGGGAAGGAAGTGGAAGTTCTGACAAAGACTTGTCTGGGAATTCAGGGCTAGACTGCAGCCTGCAGCTCGATACCCGTGCTCTCCAGCTGCAGCCCCTGGGCCCTAGGCATCCAGGAAACCGGTAAGTGCTGTCAGTCTTAAATGGCAACTAATAGGATTGCTTTGATGCTAATAAGAGTGGCTCCTAACTGCATTATAAATGTTTGCATAGAAAACACAGAAGCAGGGGGAAACATAATTTGAATACAAATACGTGTTGAATAGATTATATCTGGTTGTAGTTTCAGGAGTACATTTAAACATTTCCCCTCTTCTAACTGAAGATGGGATTTCTTTCTCTACCGGTTCCTGGAAACTGCCATGAAAATGGACTGGAAAAGGTCATGTGTTCACATGAGCCCTGATTTTATGAATTTTTCACTTGTGCTTTAAATTACAAGATACAAGGAGAAATTTTTAGTTGGGAATTCCTCTTTTTATTACTGTTGTCATAAACATTGGCTTCTCTGACTCACCATGTGACTATGGGTATCTGGGTTAATTTCCCCTATGGAAATGCATTTAAAAGTATGGTCAGGTGCCACGCAAAGTAGAGATATCATTGTTAGCCTTGGTTCTTTCCTGGCTTTGGATGAATTTAGATTTGCAAATAGTCTTACAAGAGCAAATATCAAAGGTTTGTCTAATAGTCTAGGAAGCATTTCACAAAAAAGACCCTTCTACTTTCTTTCACATACACTTGATTCATTTACAGAAATGTATACTTTCAGTGAGTAGACGTTATTTCCACCTGCTGTGTGTGTGTGTGTGTACGTGCACATAGATATAAGGATGCCTTATCTAAGGCTGATAAGGCTTAGATACCAATCAGAGAGGACTCATATGACCAAATGTATTTTGGTTGCAGTGCATATAATGGCTTAGGTATGTCTTAATTCCCTTCAATTTCAAACAGGAAAACTGAAGCTGAGAGAGCTTACATGACATCACACAGCTATTCAGGAGAGAGGAGTGACTAGAATCAGGGCAGAAGAACTGGTTCTTACCCCTCACCCCTGCAGAAGTTTCAAAGCACCATTACATTTATATTCAATAAATGTAAAAAGAAACCCATTGGAAGGTGTTTAGGAAGAAAAATCTTTTTAAAGACAATCCCTTCTGCTGCTCCCTTCACTCCTATTCTTGGTAAAGTCAGTTAGGTTCTTTATTTCCTTCGCAAGGGGGACATCTCTCATTTCTGTGCTTTTATTGGTCCATAGAGCTTCCCAGGGCTAAGACCCGTGAGGAACCTCTGCTCCGTGGCTGTGATTACAGGGCAGGATTACACCCACTCTTGGAGGTCAAGTGGCTCTCAGCCCAGTACGTACTCCAGCCGGGGCTCCTCTGGGTCCCTCTCCAGCCTAGGCGTCTGCATCTGATAGGCGCAGGATGCGGCCCA
>NW_006284732.1:1923281-1923718 GCF_000327345.1 Myotis davidii | reverse complement strand
GCACGTTGAGAGCTATTTTCATATAAGCTCCAGAAATAGAGGTGGGATGCTCAAACATGAAACCGCTCACAGGAAGGAAAAAAAACCCTTTTTAAAGAAGCACATTTTAAGGATTTTAAAATCAAAGATAGGAAACACAACCATTCTCAAAATTAGACATAGGAAACCCAAAGAGACATCGCTTCTTTATTTTAATTTGATTTATGCAAAATACAATTAAAGGCATCTCATAAGTTACTTAATGGATAATGAGTCCTTGACTGTCTGACTCAGAAATCAGTTTGTTTTGCAAGGACCCTTTAATCAGCTCCGAGGAGGCCTCCGTCTGGCAGACAGTTAAAATACCATAGATGCCCGGGAGTGAACCGGAGGAGCCGTGTGCTGCAGAACTATTTTCCTTGAGGCAGTCTTAAATTTTGAACAATCTCAGTCTCAAG
>NW_006284732.1:1905169-1923161 GCF_000327345.1 Myotis davidii | reverse complement strand
CCCCCCCCCCCCCGCCTCAGAAATGTACAAACTAGCTACAGAGCACTGGCAAGGCAAGGACACCTGGGGCCCACAGCCCGGGCTTGTCTGTGAGGTGGAGATTGAAGGGAGGTGGCCTCCTCCGTTGCAGAATGAAAGGCCCTGCTTTCCAAGCTCTCCATGCTGCATCCCGGAGCAGCTGTGAAAGAACGCAAGCAGCAAAATTCCTTTCTACAGTCAAATGTCACAGATGTCTGAAAATCTAACACCTAGGCCAGTTTCTTAATATATTTCTGAAAAATGAAGTGTCGTGTAAGTAAAGACCCTAAAAATAGCTTGGGATTGATTATTTTGTGAAGTTGAATGGCGGGGCCTTTGGCATTTCAGGACACACAAGAGCCTTGTTTCTTTATCCTTGAACTTCAGTCTTGCCTTTGCTTTGAAGATGAGCCCCACAGCTAACCTTGGTATTTGTTCTAGCTGGCTGTCTGGGAGTGTGGGTGCTACAAAGCAGCCCCTCTGTAAAGACTTCCAGCAAAAGGGCTTGGAAATGCGGCAGCTGGTCAGCAGGGACCACCCCTCCCTCAGACAAAGTCTTATAAACAAAGCCCCATGCACCCCCACCAAGTGCCTGAACAAAGTCTGCAGGCCATGAGTTGGTCTGGTTTTTCATTCTCATAGAATGAGGTCTTATCTGGGACATATCTCTCAGGTGTTTTCTGTTTAGTCTAGATGTGTTTTGTTTGTTTTTATTGATTAGAAACATAGCCATGGGGGGGAATGCCCCCAGCCTGCCTTCCTGGAATTGTTTCTGTGAGAATCAGTGAACCCAAGATGCTGTGATTAACTCAGGACAGACATCTTTGTTCCCTGAGCAACCAGCAGGATGCCTGGCCCACAGGAGGGCGGCAAGAAATGCTTACTACTGTGGTTCTCAGACTTGAGCTTGCTTCAGAGGCACACCCTGCAGAGCTTGTTAAAACAGATTGCTGGGCCCCACCCCCAGGTTCTGGCTCAGGACCTCTGAGCAGGAACCTGAGAACCTGCACTTCGAACAGGCTCCCCCGGGTGGCTGCTGCTGCTGTTGGAGAATCGCTGGGCTGAGGATTCTGGGTTTTGAAGTTCAAATAATTTATCCCTGGGAAAGCTCCTTACCCCTAACCTACTTGGCAGCAACAGGGTAAAAGCCAGTCACACCTGCTGGAATGTTCCTACAGGATAATACTGAAATCCCCTATTTGTAGCCTTATTCCTTTAAATTAGACCCTGGTCCGTATGAAAACACAAATGCTCATTGGAGGAGAATCAGGAGTTCATATGACAAACATTTGTTGAGCATATTCTACATACCAGTCACTAACCTGAACTCTGCAGATTTGAAAATCAATATTTACAGTTCTTATGAATTCGAGAATAAAGATATCTACTTAAAAATAATTACCAGACAGCCCAGCTGGTGTGGCTCATGGTTGAGTGTTGACCTATGAACCAGGAGGTCATGGTTTGATTCCCTGTCCAGGGCACATGCCTGGGTTGTGGGGGTTGATCCACAGTAGGGGGTGTGCAGGAGGCAGTTGATCAATGATTCTCTGTCATCATTGATGTTTCTATCTCTCTCTCTCTCTCCCTTCCTCTCTGAAATCAATAAAAATATATTTAAAAAATGATTATCAGACAGTGTGGAAAGATGGCCCACAGGGTGATCATCAAAAGAAAATGAAGGGAGTCAGGCAGAAGCATCACTGCAGGGTGCAGGTTGGTAAGGCCCTGGCAGCCTGGTGACTCAGCTGATCCTTCAAGGGAAAGACCTTCTCCTCCTCTGTGAGGGACTTAGAAAGACAGGAGGGGGAGGCAGCAGGAAGTTGCTGAATGCCCAAGGAGGACAAGGAAAGAAACATGCCAACAAAGAAACAAGGCCAGAGGAACAACTGGGAACAACCACTTCAAAATTCTAGGTTCCACACTGGAAGGAGCCAATGGGAGTGGGATTGACTGGGATGTTGGCAGTAACACTGAGGCACATGTCAAAAAGAAGTGAGAAAACGAAAGAAAAATAGTAGAAAATAATGTGAGCAGGAGACCCTGCTTCCCAGTTCAGTCCAGAAACTTCTAAGAATGATAGACGGTGCCTTGCATGTCATCAGGGCCAGGGCTGGCATATTGGAGAACTTTGTGAGCATTAAAAATGTATCTGTATTTATACATTTCTCTGTGCAGATGAACTAGAAAATGCTGCCTGTTCTTCCCCACTCACGCAGGGCACTGAGGAATGTATTCAAACTAAGAAAGCTCTCGATCGATGCTACCTGTGTATTCAGGCTATACATCACACCCAGAGTGATTTCTTGGGCCATAAAAATATTTCATTCATTTCTGGGTTAGTAGAAGCTGGAGAAAGAAAGCAGGCTTCAGGCCTTTGTAGTGACACTGTGGGTTTTGTACTTGGAGAAATTTCTCTGTGGGTTCCTTTTGGCTGCAAAATAAGATGGTCTGAGAAATGAGGGATGCTCCAGATAAGTGGCCCCAAGTGGACCTCGCAGTCAGCTCTTTGATCTCTGAGGCACTGTCCTGCTTTTAGAATCTCTGGCTGGAGCTGATCCACCTGGTCATTGACACACTGACGGGGGAGGAAGCCTGGAAGTGGATTTATTCAATAAATATTTATAGAGCAACTCCTCCTTTCATCACCTTGCATTTGGGTAGCACTTTACTGTTTACAAAGTCTTTTATGTTTCCTCTATAATCTGTCCTTCATGGCAGCAACCTTGTAATGTAGACAGGAACTATTATAAACATTTTACAGATGAAGAAACTGGATCGCAGAGAAATTGACTTACCCAAGGTCATGTGAAGGATCCTTGGCAAAAGGAGAGCTAGAAATGCTGGCTGTTAGGATGGGGTACTTTCCACCAATCCAGAGAATTCTATGTTGGCTGATAGAAGAAATGCACAAGACCCTAAAACAGTGATGACGAACCTCTGACACGCGAACTCATTTTTTTGGTTGATCTTTCTTTGTTAAATGGCATTTAAATATATAAAATAAATATCAAAAATGTAAGTCTTTGTTTTACTATGGTTGCAAATATCAAAAAATTTCTATATGTGACACGGCACCAGAGTTAAGTTAGGGTTTTTCAAAATGCTGACACGCCAAGCTCAAAAGGTTCGCCATCACTGCCCTAAGACAGTGCCATCAAGAGAAATATAATGTGAGCTACATAGATAATTCTGAATGTTAAGGCACTAAAAAGAAGCAAGTGAGTTTAATTTTAATAATAATGTTTATTGCAATTTGTTAAAATATTATCAGTTCACCCTTAATAACTGTTAAATAATATTAATTAGATGTTTTCACGTTTTGTTTCACACTGAGTTGTTGAAATTACTGTGTATTTTAAAATACACACTGATTTTCTACCCATCTCAACTTGGATACTGAATTTTGATCGGAAATAGTTGATCTGTATTTAGACCTCATAAAATGTACAACTGAAAAGTAGATTCATGTGCTCAAGTCAGTCCAAGAACACTTAAAACTTTTCCAATAACTACATTGAGGATCAGTTTTAAGTTGAATTTACAATAATTAAGAATACACAAAATGTTTAAATTTAGTTCCTCTGTGGCACTTGGTCACATTTCATGTGTTCAATGGCCACACGTGGCTAGTGGCTTCTATTTTAAAGAGTAAAACCCTGGCATGTCACCCTTCCTCCCAGGAAGTGGCAGTCTGTATTTTGGTTTATGTGTTCATACAGTTTAATCTTGTCCTTTGGTGGCCATGTTAAAAGCTGGTCTCCATCCTTACCCGTCAGTACCCATCTCCTTTAGTGGCCTCCTCTAACCTAATTCAGATCTGCTCCCACTCCCTCATTCCCACAGCTGCCTGCCTATACCCTCCAGAAGATGGAGGTTGTGAAGGCCCCAGAGAGGTGGTATCTTTGATAAAAGTAGCTCTATAGCCTTTAGGCTAGAAGCAGAGAACAATCTGGGAGAAAGAGTGGATTTACGGGAGGTGAGGATAGCGATATGTTTAGGTGCAATGTGATGCCCCTTCCTTTCCTTCTGGAACAGCTTTGACATACACAGGACTCTGGCCATCAGAAAGCTTGGCTCCTCTGCTTTTAAAAGCAAGTTCATCTTGATAGAGTCTGGCCATCTAAATTCTGGTTGGACTTTCCTCGTAAGTAGAAATGGTCAACTGTCTCCCAGAAAAAAAAAAAATTGTCTTGTTATCTAAGAAAAAGTGTACTCCATTCATGGGACTGGGTTGAGGGCATTGTTCCTGTTTTAAGATGCCAGGCCGGTGTGGCTGAATACTCAAGTGGAATGAACGTCATCCCCAGTTCAATTCCTGGTCAGAGCACATGCTTGGGTTGCAGGCTCTATCCCCAGTCGGGGCATGTGGGAGACAGCCGATAGATGTTTCTCTCTCATCGATGTTTCTATCTCTCTCTCTCTCCCTCTTCCTCTCTCTCTAAAATCAGTTTAAAAAAACATACTAAAAATTAACGAAATACTTTGAGTACTTATTTGTTCACCATCACTGCATAAATACATATTTGCCTGTTTCTTTTCCTACAAGGGAAGCCTGGGCAGAGACTATGATGCTGCCTTTGAGAATGAGCATTCCTGTGTCTTTGTTGTCCTGTAACTCCATTGGACCTTGGTCCATAGGATTCATGGGCTCCATAAATATTTCGAAAATATAAGTTAGACGTGTCCAAGCCATCATTTTACATCTCCTTTAGTGCCTCAGCTCCACTGAATACACACACAGAAAGGGCTCCTTTTCCCTCGCTCCCCTCATCCTTTGTTCTCCAAGGGGGTAAGAGTTGGGGGTTGAGGTAATGAGGGTGCAGGTCCAGGCTGGTCTGTGAAACCTGACCCAGAGTAAATTTGGTTATTAAACTCATCTTCTTAAATGCCTTAAGTTAAGCTATTTGATGTTAGCTGCTGGGAACACAATGCTGCCAATCAGACAAGCAGGAGCCTGCCTGTCCCCTCAAATATTTTACAATTAGAGTGAGGTATGTCTCATAGCTTTCAAGGTTGCCAATTTCCTTAAATGCCCATCCAATTAAAACTCATTCAAACACTTCTACTAATAAGTAAAAGAAATCTTGGGATGAAGTAGCCCTTTCCACTCATCCCAAGAGATGTCCTGCTAAATAAATGTTCCCATGATCAGATAAGTTTAGAGACACCATTGCTTCTCTTCCTTATTAGAGAGTCATTCAAGGCCAGGAGAGAAAAAGCCCTATTGCATGGAAGCCTGTTCAGGTTGGTTTACCTGGAGTTAACTAAACTTAACGGATTGTGGGGCCTACTTTTCTAGGGAGCACTTACAAACCACTTATGGATTATTGTTCTCTGAACTTATTTGGAACATGCTGATTTTCAATAATACACTTCTAGTCTCCATTAAGTTTTTAGTTATACAATTTTTGGAAGAACATCAAGGCTAGGCAAGTATTTATGGTTGCTTGTGACATATACAATTTGTGAAAATGATCAACTTCCGATATTTAGCCCTTTATTCATGCTTGACCCCAATAATGTTAAAGTGTCAATGTTTTAATAATTTCACAATCCTTGAAAATAGTAAAAGAAATGAAATAGGCTGATTTTAGAAATCTGAATTTACTAATTATATTTCTGTTGAAGATGTTTAATTCCAGCATTCCACAGAACAGAGCCATTTTTATTTTTATTTTTTAATAATTCTTCATTGTTGAAAGTATTGCATACATCCCCTTGTTTCCCCCATTGACCCCTTGGAGCCCAACCCCCCCATCCAGGCCTTTAGCACCCTATTGTCTGTGTCTATGGGTAATGCACATATGCATTCAAGGCCTTTGATTGAGGACCTCCCACCCACCCACTCTCCCTCTGAGATTCCGCACTAACAGAGCCATTTTAGATTTAGACTGAAGTCTAAACTGAGCTAACCTGAAACTAACTTGCATGCCTTCAGTCAGTGAGTCAATCAGCACTTAAATCATCAATAATTACTTTAAAAAAATAATATTTTTACTGATTTCAGAGAGGAAGGGAGAGGGAGAAATAGAAACATCAATGGTGAGAGAGAATCATTGATCAGCTGCCTCCTGCATGCCCCACACTGGGGATCAAGCCTGCCACCCAAGTATGTGCCCTGACCAGGAATCAAACCATGACCTCCTGGTTCATAGGTCAATGCTCACCACTGACCATGCTGGCCGGGCATCAAAATAAATATTTTTTGAGGACCTAATAGCCATGAACTAAGGCTCTAAGATACAGGATTGAAAACTACAAACACTCCTTATTCTCAAGTGCTCTTAGCACAGAGTGGGATACTAACCTTAAGGAAGTAATAACAGTAGACAGAAAAGTATGAGAATAAATATCAGGAAACTTCTACCTATTCAGCTCTAAGTTCAAATCTCCATAAACTAGAAAGGATATAAAGGAGGGGCCCACATTTCATCCAAAAATGACAATATCCTTATTATATAAGGAGAGACACATCCCAGATAGTTGTTTGTAACATTTTCAATAATAAAATCAATGGCCCAAATGTGAAATTAATTGGAAGCCACAATTCTATTGCACTGTTTTAGCGATTAAGCCCATTAGATTGAATTGTTTCTGAATGCCTAATTATTGTGTCTGCCACACTCATCTCTTCGAGTCGTTCCTAACTTTTGGACTGCTGCCTGGATCGTCTCTGCAATACGGTTGTAGTTGAGAATAAGCTCAAAGCGCTCAGTTGCATTTTTGCAAATTCTAGATAAGAGCTAAGGAGTTTGTTCAAGTGTCGATTCCCTCAAGTTTGGGTGACAGTTGATATTTTATTGGTGTTTTTCAGGTCCATGATTTAAAAGTGCCTGTGGGAAGTCACTTTGGCTGGAAACTGCAGCCAGGGAGCTCCTGTGTTTTCAAGTCTTGTTTTCCTGTCCAATACACGTTACGTCGACCTTACAAGTGGATGAAGATACCTCAGTTGTCTGACTTTACCAACGACTTGTTTTCAGAGTTTATAAAGGTGGGAGGAAACAGAAATCCTGCTAAGAGCTGAACATCTAAGTGGCTTCTTCTCCAGCACCATCGATAGCTGTGAGCTTCGAACTGGATATATTCTCCCAAGGAGAGCTGTGATATTGAAGTTCCTTATTAGAAACAGTGTGTCTGCAACACAATCAGGGGACTGGGACACTGACAGCCAGAGATGACACTGAGCATGCTTTTGTTTCGGCCTGCAGTCTTCAGGCGGGGCACATTGATGGATGAGTGACTGCTTGCCAATACATTCTCTTCTCACGCTGTTCCTTGGATTGGACTTCATTAAGCAATTTATCACTTAACCTTCAGACTTACATGTGGGGGCTTTCACAACAATAGTTTTGCATCGTTGGAACTTGGGTTGATTGAGTCACTGAACAGAAACGAACAGAGTCCAAATTACTTGCTTGCCATGGCTTTGAATGTTGCCCCAGTCAGAGACACTAAATGGCTGACGTTAGAAGTCTGCAGACAGTTCCAGCGAGGGACCTGCTCGCGCTCCGACGAGGAGTGCAAATTTGCTCACCCCCCCAAAAGTTGCCAGGTTGAAAATGGAAGAGTAATCGCCTGCTTCGATTCCCTAAAGGTAAGACAGTGCATTGAATGTCATAGCAACGCCACACTGAACTTCCAAATGAAATGTTTTTCATTGTACTTTTACAGAAGTTGGACAATTGTTTTTAGATTCTGTTTTCTTATTTGTGGTGACTATTGGGAGATTTTCATTCATTTTTTTCATATCAAGCCTAGATAAATTTTTTACAGATCCATGTTTAATTTAAAAATACGTGATGCTATGTTTTTGGTATGGCATGACATTCATGTACCCGAGTTTTAAATCAAAGTCTGGCTTGTGATAACTAAAGATAAATATTTTATTAATGTTTGATCTTCTGGAGGTTATATACAGGTGAAGAAATTGATGTGTCACTTACGTGTGCCAGTTATCTGATTCACCTCTTGAAGAATTTTCTACTCCTGTGGCTTTCTTTTTTTTTTTTCTTTATTGATTAAGGTATTACATATGTGTCCTTATCGTCCCATTCCCCCTAACCCCCTCACTTATGCTCTCACCCCCCTTTTGTCTGTGACCATTGGTTAGGCTTATATGCATGCATACAAGTCCTTTGGTTGATCTCTCCCCCTCACCCCCACCCTCCCCTACCTTACCTCTGAGGTTTGACGGTCTGATCAATGCTTCTCTGTCTCTGGATCAGTTTATGTTGTTCATTACATTCCATAAATGAGTGAGATCATGTGATACTTATCTTTCTCTGTCTGGCTTATTTTGCTTAACATAACACTCTCCATGCTGTTGCAAATGGTAAGAATTCCTTCTTTTTTACCTCAGCGTAGTATTCTATTGTGTAGATGTACCACAGTTTTTAATCCACTCATCTGCTGATGGGCACTTGGGGCTTTCTTTCTTGACCAAGGACTTCCTAAAATACTTCTGAATATGATTTTCATTCTCTTTGACAATTTGACATGCCTAACAAATTGTTGAGTACACCCTCAATACTCCTTGAGAACCTACTATATGAAAGTTAACATATAACACATCACAGAAGAAACTAATGTGATTCAAGATTATGTTCCTTGATGAGTTCACTGGTAGGAAAAATGAAGCAAGCACATCAGCAAACAACTATAACTCAAGACAGAAAGGGGCACATGCCTTAAAGGGAGAGTAGAGAGACACCTTCTGTGAGGGTCGATAGAGGAGAGAGCTGGCTTCTCCTAACAACTGACTGTTTCAAGAAATGTTTTTGAAGGCTGTGCACCTGAGTTGTATACTGAGTTGGGTAGAGTTTGGACTTAAAGAAATGGAAAAATAATAATAATAAATCTAATAGAAGGAAATGGGGAGACTTAGCCCATAATTCTTTGAGGTTTATTTTGCCCTAAAATTGTGGATTCTATGAAACTCAGATTGTCTATGACAGTCCTAACATTATCAGATCTTGTTTACAATGGAAATAAGTAAGATCTATAGCTTAAAAAGAGCTTAATATTTACATCTCTGCATAACTTTATTTAAATAAGATTACCAAGCAGTTAAAAAAATGTTGGTTCATGCTCTTGATAAATGACTTGGGAAATTACTGTGTATGAGTTTACAAAGTAGTGTTCTTAGCCTATTCTTGGGTTTGAAGGGACTGGATAAGTTATTTGGGGAAATTTTCATCTTAAAGTAAAAAAAGTGTCATAAAACTTTTAAGTCAAAATTAAAATAAAAGATTTTAAATCATTTATTTTAGTATGCATTAAAGGGTAAATTTATCTATACACTAAAAACAGAAGACTACATTGATATCCCAAAAGAAGTCTTTTAAGGGTTAAAATTTTAAAAAATAGATATACTATTTACCTCACTAACTACCCCTATTTCATTCATCTTTAATCATTAAAAAATATTAGATTGGACTTTAAAATTATGAATCATTTTGTCTACACATAAATGAATAGATGGACAAATTATAATTCATATAAACTATAACAGTATAAGCAATTCTTATGTTAGTTTTTATTTTGCTTTTATAGTCAAAAAAGAAAACTAAGTATTCATTTGCTTCTGTGATCATCACCAGTAGAAGCAGTCACTATAAAAGGCAGTGTAGATTGAAAACTAGATAGCAAGAACTTCCACATACCAAAGAGGTCAGCAACGAGAAATTCATTTTCCAGCCCAGCCAGCATGGTTCAATGGGCAGCCAGCAGGTCACAGTTCGATTCCTGGTCAGGGCACATACCCAGGTTGTGGGCTCAACCCCCAGTGAGGGGCGTGCAGGAAGCAGCCAATCAATGATTCTCTCTCATTGTTTATGTTTCTATCTCTATCTCCCTCTCCCTTCCTCTCTGAAATCAGTAAAAGTATCTTTTTTTAAAAAAAGAAATTCACTTTCCAGATTATCCCTAATTCCTTCATTTTGTTTACCCAAGCCTTCTCCGATATTAACTATTAAACTAACATTTTAGCTAGTCTCTTAAAACTTTTGATTTTTTAAACTAATTAGGGAAAAATTCCTGACCTATTAAAGGTACATGTTTCATGACTATCAACAAGACAACAGATCTTTACAATTCATTACCTCACCATGGATTCTCCAGGGCCATAATTGCTTAAGGATTCCAACCCACGGAGAAAGTAACCAAGAACAGTTATATTTACTGTAAAAACATAAACCAAGCCATGAGAATGTCGAGCACTGTTCAAATGAAAAGGAACTTTACCCTTTGAAACAGCATGGAGGGATCTGAAGAGTGCTATGCTAAGTGAAATAAGCCAGTCAGAGAAAGACAAGTATCACATGATCTCACTCATATGTGGAATCTAATGAACAAAATAAACTGTTGAACAAAATAGATCCAGAGACATAGAAGCATGGAACAGACTATGAGATCTCAGAGGGAAGCCAGGGATAGGTTGGTGGGAGGGAAGAGATCAACCAAAAACTTGTATGCATATATGCATAACCCATGGACACAGACAATAGTGTGGTGAAGGCCTGGGGCGGGGGAAGGGCCTGGGCTAGATGGGGTCAATGGCAGAAAAAGGGGATATCTGTAATACTTTCAACAATAAAGATTTAAAAATAAATAAATAAATAAATTGGATCGTTTAAAAAGAATCATTTTCAGAAGTGTCTAATAGAACCGTTTTCCAGTGTTGACGCCTAGCTACAGATTGCCTCAAGTCATCGGCTCCCTTTTAGAATTGTAAATGTTCAGCTTATTTGAGTGTGTGTTATATATTTTTTAAGTTGTCAAACTATAAAGAATGTGAAAAGAGCCCACAGGCACAGGAGGAGGGCCAGCATCTAAATGCCTGCTCAACCACTTCCCCGCGGTGGGTGTGTCGTTTATCACATCTGATCTTTGTTGTCTCATCAGTAGGAGAGGACAATCGCCTGTGAAACTGACTGAAGGGCGCACAGTGTCCAGCACGGTGCAGGCCTATTCACTTCGCAAGGTGGTTGTAAGGATTGCAAGTCCTTACGACTGAGACTGGCAAATAAAACACTCACTCGAAAATCAGTAGCTAAAAAAAGAGTGACGATGCTGATAATAATTGAGCTATTTGATTTTATTTCATCGAAATGTTAAAAAGACAGTGTTGGCCAGTAGCAGCAGCCTGCAATAGAGAAAAGGGCAGGGGCATTGAAGTCAGACAGGCCAGGCTTGAAGAAACCCTGGCTGGGACACATTATTTTACCTCCTTGACTTCAGCTTCCTCCTATTTAAAATTGATATAATAATTCCTACTTCATGAGATTACTTCAAAGGCTAACTGGTCTAAGACATGCCAGATGCCCAGCGCAGGGCCGGACATGGTGGGCACTGGCAATGTTCGTTTCTTTCCCTTCTTACTAAAGTATCACAGGGCAGGTACTGATTTTATGACTGGCTATCCAGGCAAGAGTCTTAAAATGCCCAATTCTTAAAGCATCCAACTCTTCATGTGTCCAAACTCACAAAACTACTGTGTGAGTGCTAATGCCTCAGTGATACAAATTAGTCATGACATTAAAAGCGATAATGTTTGAGGCAGGCATCATTTTTATTGTTATTGAAATGATATTTTCTGCAAACACTGGGAGGTATTTTTATTCCTAAAAATAAGTACAAGGAATCGGTGTTGACCTACCCATATAGAGACAAGTCAGTTGTGAGGCTGAGGTATTCCTTTTTGTTTTGTTTTGTTTTGTTTTGTTTTTGTGACGAGTTATTTGTATACAGGAGTACACTTCCATAAATGCATACTAAACAAATGTGTGGATGTTTGGAAAAGAGATTTGCTGAACTCTTGGAAAAGAGAGTTTTACATCTATAAATGCTTTTATAAAAGATGTTTCAGAAAATATAGCAGAGCTGTTGCTGTGGCATTTGTATTTTATTCACAATGCTTACCTTGTTGCGTTTTATGTGAAACTACTGAGCATGCAAGAATTTGTGGTTTTGTTGTTGGTACAGTATTATTATGAACAGTGGAATAGCTTCTATCTTTTCTGGAAGGCCAGAACATCCTGGAACATTGTATTCCACAGTCAGGTTAACTTAACAAAATACCAATTGCTTCAAAGCAACAAACATCTCCGTAGCAGAGGCCTTGACCACCATCTCTACTCGTTTATGTCCATATAACAGTTGCCCTCTCAGTTTGAGATTTTTCTTTTCAGGTTCTTCCTCCTGTAAATGATAGAAACTCATGTGAATTTCTTTGCAAATTGAAACCTTCAGAGAGGAGTAAGTGAAGCAGCTTTAACACACTGAGATTAAAGTTTTGGCATTTATCACTTTCATCGGCATTTAATATATTTGCTCCAACATCTGAATTTGAATTCAGCTTCAAAAGAACCATTTTTAAAAGTATGTTGCTAATTTTTGCAAAAAAAAACCAAAAAAAAAACAAACACTCCTAGAGTCTTTGAGAAAATTGTTTAGACCTTACATTATCTTTCAGGATAAAAACCAGTACAAAGACAGTGTGATTCTCTTCATGCCTAAGTCAGATGATGTCACTCCTCTATTCAAGGCCTCCAGTGGAATCCCATGTTGCCCTGAGTAAAGATCTTTCAATCCTTACGAAAGCTATCGAGGGTCCAGGAGATCTGCTTCCCACCCTCAGTCACCGGCTTCAGACCTACCACTGTACCCTCAGCCAGCCACTCCAGTCCTGCCACTTCTCCGCTGTCCCCAGATGCACTGAGTAGGTCGCTGACCTTGGGTGTGTGCACTTGCTCTTTGCTCTGTCGGGTATATTCTTGCCTCAGTGATATGAAAGCTGTCCTCTCATTCCCTTCTGATCAAAAATGCCAACAGTGAGGGCTTTCTGCCAGCCTTATTTCCAACAGCAGTTCTCTCATTGCTGGGATCCCATTTCCTCATCACCTTGCTTTCCTCTTCTCCTGCTCACACATTTGGGTTTTGTTCTCCATTGGTCTCCCTACTCCACTCTGCCAGAATAAAAACTCCATGTTGATGAGGATCATAACCATTTTTTTTATCACTGTGGTATCCCCAGAGCCTAGGACAGCATCTTGTACATAGCAGATGCTCAGTCAGTGTTTGTCGTGTCGTAGGGCATGTTTATCAAGGAAGTATTCAAGCCTCGCAAATAGAGCTGCTGCCTATGGCTGTACAGGGGTGCACTGCATAGTAGCGATGCATTTCTCATCGTAGCCTATGTGATTGGCACCCCTGGAGTTGTGCAGTGCAACACCTATGCGTCAGTATCCCAATAGATTTTAAAATCAGGGAGCTCTGTGCAGGGATCAGAGATACTGGTGACTCAGGAAGTATAATGCAACATTGGAAAGTTGACAAGTAAATGATTTCATTTTTCTGAAGCTACATGTGATACAGAAACTATGTTTTTTAATTCTCCAATTCTTTCTAAATTTCAAAAATGTAAAAAAGTAGATCCTGCTCATTTACCTAAGGGATGCTGGCTGTCAGTTGGCTGATGGCAAATAAAATTTTAGTCTTCTTATTTATGGATGAAAATTTTAAAATTAAAAGTGGTAGGTATGTGACCATTTTGGACAGTCCTTAATAACATATGAAAAAAGATATCAGAATATGTCCTTGACCTTAATTTGTGTTCCTGAGCTCTTAAATAGAGGTTAATTCTTTTTGTAAAAATTACTTGAGTATTTTCTAAATTATATGCCTAATTTTGGCCTGATTCAAAAATATAATCTCAGACAATTATTTTATTATCAGTAGAAATCACTGTAGTAATACAATGCCTACGATCTGCCAGGAACTTTTCATGTGTTATCTATTTATTCCAAAATTTATGTAAGGTAACTATTATATAATCAGCCATTACAGAGGTTCAAAAATGTAAGTAACTCACATGTAACTCATAAATAATGGAGAAGGGACCTGATCTGGGGACTGTGACTTCAAATCTGGCACCATCATTTCCCTCCTCCTAACCCCTCTTACAGAATAAATAATTGGTGCAAATAATTCTAAAACTCTTCATAACTTAATTATACTCAGTTTAACAAGTTTAGCATATTAGAATATTTTTAAAGAAACCTTGTAAATTGGAAGCCCCCAGGAATAAACCTGTTCAGAAAATTAAATATTAAATATTTAAAATAGAAACTGCAAGAGAAAGCAAGGCATATGTATTTATTTCTGTTTGTATCTGTATACAAATATTGTACCATCACTGACTAGGCCTCAGTAACTTAAGTGCTTTTGTCCAAGATGTGTGTGTGTGTGTGTGCTGGTGTGTGTGTGTGTGTGTGTGTGTGTGTGTGTTCTCCCCTGTGATTCTGAAATCATATGTGATGTCATGTTATGATGTAATAAAATGTAGGACAGCTTCATAGTTTAAGGATTCTTGGATCCACCAATTATTAGTTCCTGCATAAGAGGTCCACTTCCCTATCATCTGTCTTGTACCCTCCCCATCAATCAACCACATCTCCTTCATGCCCTCCCTCAACACTGTGCAGACTTCCATGCACCAGTTTTCTCCTCTAAGTAAGTGCCCCAGTGCAAGCCTGTAAGCGTCTCAAAGACAGGATTGTGTCCCCTTCATCTTTGTGCCCCAGCACCTAGCATGGCTTCTGGCACCTAGCGGAAATGCAGTAATAACCATCCGAAGAATGCATCCCCACAACTTTTCAAAATGGACTTATTGATGATCATCAGTGAACCTCAGACCCAAATCTTTTCTGCATCACCGTTCACCATTCCCTCGCACATCTCCATTTTGTTTTGTAAGCCCAGTCAGCCTCTCCTTAGAATTCTCTCCTGCTCTTCCCCCTTCCCCCTCCCTGCTCCTGGCTCTTGTGCCACTCCAACCTTCCTTCCTATTTTACCTCTAATGCCACCTCTTCCTCCCCTTGCTCCCTAACATGGAGTCTCTCCAAGACTGTGTTGGATTTTTCCTAGATCGGGTTCAGTGATCAGTTCTAAAAGTGTGTCTGCACGCACGTATTCAATTCCCACATCTGTGCCGATCAGCCCCAATTCTGCTGTGTGCCCTTTCCTTGACAACTCTGTATGAATGGTCTATTGTCCCCTGCAGCTCAGCACGTCTAAATCCAAACTCTTCATCCTGTCCCCACCCCAAGCCATCACCCCACTTCAACCCTATGCCTTGTTCCCCAGACACAAAACCTTAATGTGATCCTGTTCACCATGCCAAGGACTCTTAGTTTGTTTTTTGTTGTTGTTTTTTCTTCTCTCTCTGGTTGTAGGGAAGTATAACATCTTTAAAAACTAATAAAAACTATGGAACCTTTACCCAGAAAAGTGGCCATACTTACAGACTAGTCTGCAGTCTTGAGATCTCAAGGGTTTCATGTTGGTATCTAAAAGCTGTCTATGGACTGCAAGAGAAATCTGACACATTAAAGTGGGCACAAGAAGAACAGAGGGTCATGAAAGTTACTTTTTGGTTATTTCTCAAATTTGCCTACAGCCAAGATTAACACCACATCTTTCCTAATCAAGTCACATTCTGAGGGCCAGGAGGTTAAGACTTCAATATCTCTCTTTTTTTTGGGGGGGTGGGGGTGGGAGCTATAATTCAACCCATAACAATAATATCTAAACACTGTAAACTAATTGAATTAGCCCAGATTGGATTTCAGAATCTATCTCTACACACTGCCCTGAATAGCTACTAGCCATCGTTGGAGTTGGCAAGAGAGGAGGCTTAAAGAAATCCAGTCTTGCCCTAACCGGTTTGGCTCAGTGGATAGAGCATCAGCCTGCGGACTGAAGGGTCCCAGGTTCGATTCCTGTCAAGGGCATGTACCTTGGTTGCGGGCACATTCCCAGGAGGGGGTGTGCAGGAGGCAGCTGATCGATGTTTCTAACTCTCTATCCCTCTCCCTTCCTCTCTGTAAAAAAATCAATGAAATATATTTAAAAAAAAAAAAAAGAAATCCAGTCTTGCGCTGGCAGGTGCCTCAGTTGGCTGGAGTGTCGTTCTGTGCACCAAAAAGTTGTGACTTTGATTCCCAGTCAGGACACATACCCAGGTTGCAGGTTTGATCCTCCCTTGGGGCGCATATGGGAGGCAACCAATCAATGTTTCTCACTCACATCCATGTTTATATCTCTCTCTCTTCCCTCCCTCTCTCTATGAAATCAGTAAAAACATGTCCTTAGGTGAGGATTAAAAACAAAACAACAAAAAACTCCAGTCTTTGGTACTAAGTAGAAGGAATCATGATAAACTGGCATTTCTATGATTATAATATTCTGTGGTTAAAGTATGTAAGAAAAAATAACTCACAGAAAAAAATGGCAAAACTTATTTCCCCCCCCAAAAAAACTATGGCGTGAAATATTAAATTTAACCTTAATTATATTCTTTAATAGTTAAATTTGTTTATTATTCACTTTGCCTTGGGTGATGATGCTAGCTCTGGTTAGTCTCTCACCAAAGCACAGGGAGAAAGACACATTTATCATATTAAAGAATTTGTTTACTATTCTATTTGTTCTGAAATGGAAATAGCATTTTGTCAGTATCCTTTTTTCATTCAAATTGTGTGTGTGTGTGTGGGGGGGATATTTTAGGATGTTTTTAATATAATGACAAACTTGGAAGCAACAATTTAAAGTAAAAGCCCTGGCCTGAAAAATGTATATTTGATCCCTGGCTTTCCTGAATATAATATTATATAATTCCATCTTTATGGGCTCTAAGTGGCTCATCAGTAAATAGTCATTCAATCATTTGTTCCTTCATTCATTCCCTCTTTAGCAACAAGAGGTACAAACTCAAAACCTGCAGGAATCAGCAAGTAATATGAATGAGTGACTCAGCACTTACTGTTGGCAAGATACAGGACCAACCACTGGAGACTGCAGAAAATTAACTGAAGGGCACATAACCCTTCTAAGATGGCAGCTGCCACCCAGCAACAAACAGCTGTTGCCTGCCTTGTGAAAATCTTGGGGTTAAAAAAACACACAGATACAAATTTTGATGTGAAGCTTCACAGTTTATTTAATTTCTTTTAAATTTTTAATGTTTAATTAATTGTTTTGAGGTAACGTTGGTCACTAACCTTATGTAAGTTTAAGGTGTACAACATTATAATTTGATATCTGTATGAACGATAGCATATGTACTACCAATCCTTCAACTTTACCCACCATCATACATTTGACCTCTTTTACCCATTTCTCCCTCCCCTCACTCCCCTTCCCCTCTGATAGCCACCACTTTTTGTCTATATCTATGAGTTTGTTTTGTTTTGTCTTATTTGTTTGTTTCTTTTTGTTTTATATTCCTTCCACATATGAGTGATATCATATAGTTTTTGTTCTTTTCTGTCTTACTTATTTCACTTGTCTTAGCATAATACCCTCAAGGTCCACCCATGTTGTTGCAAATAGCAATATTTCACCGTTTTTATAGCTGAGTAATATTCCACTGTATACATGCGCCACATTTTTTATCTATTCATCTGTTGATGGACATTTAGGTTGTTTCCTTATCTTAACTATTGTAAATAGTGCTATAATGAAATAGGAATGCAGATAACTTTTTTAATTAGTGTTTTTTTTTCATATTCTTTAGATAAATGCCCAGAAGCAGAATAGCTGAATCATATGATAGTTCTATTCTTAACTTTTTAAAAATATTTTTTTTTCATTGATTTCAGAGAGGAAGGGAGAGGGAGAGGGATAGAAACATCAATGATGAAAGAGAACCACCAATCGGCTGCCTCTGCATGCCTCCAACTGGGGACCAAGCCCACAACTCGGGCATGTGCCTGGACCAGAATCGAGCCCAGGACCCTTCTGTCCACAGGCCAAGACTCCATCTACTGAGCCAAACCGGCCAGGGCAATTCTTAACTTGCTAAGGAATCTCCATACTGTTTTTCATCATGACTATACCAATTTACATTCCCATCGACCATGTATGAGGGTTCCATTTTCTCCATATCATTTCCAACACATGTTATTTCTTA
>NW_006284732.1:1893661-1904302 GCF_000327345.1 Myotis davidii | reverse complement strand
ACACAATTTTTTACTTTAGTTAGGATTTCACTTAAATGTCACCCATCTATCCACTAAAGCACCCTCGGAACGTATCCTTAAGGGAAGTTATCTATCTGCACGTGTCTTCCTGGTCTGTCTCCACTGCTAGAAGCTAAGGCTATAAAGTAAGGATCTCATTGCTCTATCTAGGCACCTGGCAGCTTTTAGGTGCTCAATCATATTTGTAAGTGTATAAATATATCTTTAAATCCTACACTTTTAAATATCACTGCTCCAACAAAATTCAAATCACTATTCTGGTTACCTACTGTTCAATTTTTTTTCCCATTAATCTATAGGCAGAAACAATATATATATATATAAAATCAGTTAAAGGCTTTATATAAATAAGCTCTTTGGTTTCCAAACCCAAAGGTGTTTCTGGGTCATTTCATATTTTTGGATGCCCTGATAAGCAGGTCACGTGGAGACTTGCCGACAAGTGTCAGCTAAGAGCTATTAAAATTCATGTAATGGCTGTTGGGCCACCACGAGCAACTCGGCAGTTCCCAACAGCCTGACCATAGACGGATTCTGGTGCTGGACAACATTTTCACTAATCTGTTGTAAAATAAGGACACTGAAATACCTTTGTATTTTTGTGTTTTGCTTTTTATTGTGGTAAGAACATTTCACATGAGATCTACCCTCTTAACAAACTTCTAAGTGCACAATACGGTATTGTTAACTATAGGGACTATGTTGTAGAACAGAAGGTATTCATCTTGCATAACTGAGACTGCATGAAATGCTTATTTTTCATGAAGGTAAATTCTTCAAATTTAAATGTGTTTTTTTTTATTCCAAGTCTCTTTCCTTCTTATTTTTTCTGATTATCATAATATTTCTTTTCTAAAATGATTGTCTTAGTAGATGAGTTTTGTTGTTCTTTTTTCCTTCATGTTCTTACTCAGCAAAAAATAAAAAAAGTGGGCATTTTATGTCAGTTTCCCATTCCTCTTAGAAATATTGCTGCTCCATAAAATTCAAAGAGAGGGCCCTACCTATCCTAACTATTTAGCCTGAAATCCCCACCATCAGACATACTCCTTTGAGTCACACACACAGGAAAAGCTTTCTCATTAGAAAGTCACCGTTGAGTCCACATGTTACCTGAGAGGACCCTAGAAGTTCTTCAAGCCTTTTCCTTTTAGCAGACGATGACAGCTTGATCCATTGACTAAGCCAGCGATTTTCAACCCATGCCTGAGGCAGACACACTGGTATAATGCAAGAATTTTTAAAACATGCAATACCTGACTATTTAGTCAGAGGCACTGGCCTCTTTTCCCTTAGGTTGACAAATTAAAAAATGACAGTAGCCAACACAACAATAGCCATTGGGTGTGAGTGAATCAAAATTATACCTATTTTTTGTCAGATTGGCAAAAAAAAATAGATTTTTTGGTGTGACTCGGAATTTTAGAAATTAGTGTATGTGTGCCATGAGGTGAAAAAGGGTTGGAAATTGCTGGACTGAGCTAATTTTCCTTTTGGTGGATGGGGAAGGAGACCTCGCACATTAGCTCCAGTGTACAGGAGCAAGTCCCCAAACCACAGCAGGGGGCTCACCCTGGCCGGGAAGACCGGGGTTGTTCTGGGTAGCTTTACCAATGACAAACTTCACCTGTGTTACAATTTTCCAACGGACTGGCCTGTTAAAACTAAATAGCATATTCTTTCCACTTGATTTGGTTCAATTTCCTCTGGCTCAAAGATTATAGTGTAGTGTGCATTACTTTCTCGGCAGTGTTGTGACCAAGAAGAATAAAACTGATAGTCGGAGAGTAAATCCTCCCTGTGAGCACCCGCCTTTGGATTTCAGGAAGTGAGTGGATGTTGACATATTTATTTGTGGTCAACCTTACCTCACAATCTTGCTGATCCAACCAGCATTTTGGGAATATAACTGGTGAGACTATTTTCTTATGACTGATGTCTTATCCACAATGAATCTTAAGCCCTGAGAAGATATCACCAGGAGATAGAGGAAAGGAAAATGACTCAGATGATTTTTTTGTTTTGTTTTGTTTTTCAATCTTTAATTTCTTTATTGATTAAGGTATTACATATGTGACCTCATTCCCCCCTTACCCCCTCCCCCCACTCATGCCCTCGACACCCTGGTGTCTGTGTCCATTGCTTGGGCTTATATGCATGCATACAAGTCCTTTGGTGGGTCTCTCCCCCTTACCCCCACCCTCCCCTACTTTCCCTCTGAGGTTTGACTCAGATGTTTTAACCGAGTTAAAACCAAACAAAATGACTAGATTCAACTTTAGGCATGTTTATATTTCATCTTACTGGAGCATTTCATATTCTTAAAAAAGTATTGCTTATAATTTTTGACTGAATAAATGATATGCATACTAAGGTACATTAGTAATCAATATTAATCTAAAAACCTATCTGTTGAAAAGCAGAATACAGTACATATAAGCTTTTTAAAAATGCCCATCTAATCCACTACTCAAATCTCATTCGGAAGAGTATTTCAAGTGCTCCCAGCCCTTAGTAAAATCGTTAATAATGACACTAAAGATATCATTTCCACACCTGTCATGAAACTAAGCACTGACCCAGATGCTCAGGATCTAAAATTAATCAGCAGCAGCCTCATTTGAGAAGTTTTAATTCAGATCGCTTCCCTTGCATTCCCATTGGGCACTCAGTTGTTAACAGAAACTGTTATATCTGGAAAATATTGGGATAGCAGACATCTTAACAAAGAATTCAAGTAAATCCAGATGTTCTGAGCGGTATATAAAACTGAGGAGGAAGAAATTTCATTTCCTAGAGAACTTCCATATCTTCATTCATTTATTTATTCTACAAATAGTCGTCGAGTCTCTACTCAGTGCTTAAACAAGACACAGGAACCTTATTCCCATGGAACTCAGAGGGGAAGGAAACAACAAGAAAACAAACTAATCAAATAATCACTATTTATCAGGACTGTTACTCATTCACAGGCATTGACCCAGGCACTGGCAACATGGCATGTTACAAAAGCAGACAGTTTCTTGACCATGGGATTTTCATTCTAATGAGAGTGACAGCAGACAAATGGGTAGAAACAGCACCCACACACACACACACTAAAAAAATTAGTTATTTCCAAGCTGTGAGAAGTGCTAAGAGGGACATAAACAAGGTGCTTGGGTAGAAAACAATGCAATTGGGGAAGAATTTAAACAGAAAGGGTGGCCTGGGATCCTTTCTCCAAGGAGTTGCTTCCTGAGCAGCGACCGAAGGATGAAAAGAAGACAGCCATGTGAAGAGAGAAGAGCTTCCCCAGGAAAAGAGAGCGCTAAAGCTTTGAGATAAAGGCACTTGGCCAATTTCTGGAAACAAGAAGCCAGGGTGACAAGAGCATGATCAACCAGTTAGGGGGAAAAGGGCCAGAGACAATGAATAAGACGAAACTGTGTAGGCGTTTGAATTCTATGCTCACTAGTAGATTTAAGCAAGAGGATGACACACTCCAATTGCCTTGTGAGAAGGCCACTGTGCCTGGAGGAGTTGCAGGAGGAGACCCGGACAGCAGCTCAATTTCAGAGTATTTACATGGTCTAAATTACTGCTAATGCCACCTGGCTGGGGTGGGTTAGCAGAACTAGAAAGGAGTGTGTAGACTTAAATTATATTTTGTAGGTAGAATTATTAGGAAAGGTACACCATGACAGGGTAGTAAAAAAAAAAAAACGATTACTACGCATCCTAGCCTCAGTTCTTCCTTACCTTTATGGTACCTAGAACTGATTGTTTGAATGGGGGAACGTAATTCCTCTTACTAGTGAGAGTACTTTCTCCAGGCCCTCGTGTGCTGCTGGTTATTTTATTCTTAATGTTCTCAAAAGTTATTTTCTCTGTGGTCACTCAGGAGCTGGGTGTAAAACAAAGCTCCAGAGAGAAGTTGGTTTATTACCTGAGCAGACATACAGCAATGTAAGATCAGACTGCTAATATAGAAATATTTCTAAACATGTCTTGTGTAATTGAAGCTTCTATTAATTTTTTTTTTCTTGGCCAAATCTTGAGACTGGCTTAAATCTCATGAACTTTTTCTTAGATGTTTTAAACAAAAAGTTCTATTGGATAATTTGTTTCTCAGAATTACTTTTTATTTCCATTTCAATCCTAAATTTTAAAACCTAGATTATTCTTACCTACTGCTTTCATTGCACAGTAGAAAATGTTGCCAGGATCCACATCTTTCAGAGAGCTGTATGTCCCCTAAATTTCAAAAATCTCTAATTGAAGTAAAAATAACTTCTTGATAAATGGAAGCTATTTTTTTTAATTTCTTTTTTATTTGTTTATAGGTTTTCTTCTCATGAAGTTCACATTGACTTACATTTTTCTGAGATAATTATCTCTTTCACTAAAGTTTTCAATTTAATCACTCAAAGTAATTTCTTTTACTCTAAGTCTCAATATTCTTTCTAATTTTAATAAATGTATTAATCATTTATACATTTAATAATTTATTTTAAAATAATAATTTATTTTACCCTAAGTCTAGATCTTCTTGCTAATTTTAAGAAATTAAATGTATTAATTATTTATACTTTATAATTTATTTCTCTTCTAATTTTTTCTTGGGTTAAATTTGCCAGATTTGCCAGAGATTTGTGTTTTATTTCAAGAACATTTTTTTTGGTCTTAGCTATCAGTTCTACAAAAGATAGATTTCTTTTTTCTTATTATGTTTCTTTTATTTCTGTCTTTATTATTTTCTTTCTTTACAGCTTTCCTTAATTTCTTTTGTTATTTAATCTAAATTCCTATATATAATGTTCAGTTCTTTTCTGTAATTCTTTTCTTTCAAAAGCATTTAGGGCTGTGAATCTACTACATAAAACAGATTTGGCTGTATCTCATATTTTCTGTTCAATAATGTTCTCACATTTGCTATTTTCTTAACTCAGTTATTGTTTATGTGACTATTTCTAAATAACCAAGTAATTTGGGATTTTTTTTCTTTAAAGTTTCAATATTAATTTCCAGTAATCTTTTATTATTAAGATAATAAAATTGTGTAATTTTTACTTTTGAAGTGCATTGAAATATTTTGTGGTCCATTATATGATCAGTGCTTGGTACATGATGTAAATGGCACATGATGCTTGAGAAGATGCATTTCCTGTTCTTAAGTACAAAGTTATGTCAATGCATAGATATTTATTCAAACATTGAATAATTCATGTATTTTATGTCCTTAATTATTTACTTTTGTCTCCTTGACCTACCAGACAGTTTTAGTAATGCATGAAATTTTAATACTACTCATGTAATTCCTTGAATATCTAACAGTTTGTGCTTTTCATACAATGATGCTGTTCTTTGTGCTTAGTGTTTCATGACTTTGATGGCTTTTTCATTGCTATACCTTGTACCAATATGCAATTAAAGGTTATTACTTTTTATTATAATTGTACCACCACTGCTTTTCTTCTTCATGCTTTACAAATATATCTATCTTCTTTTATTCTTTTATTCTTTAAATTGGTTTTAGAGAGAGAGGAAGGCGGAAAGAGGAAAAGAGAGAGAGAAACATCGATTTGTTGTTCCACTTATTTATACATTCATCAGTTGATTCTTGTATGTGCCCTGACTGAAGATTGAACCCACAACCTTGGCATATTGGGACAATGCACCAGCGGTCGGTAAACTGTGGCTCAGCAAACCGCGGCTCACGAGCCACATGTGGCTCTTTGCCCCCTTGAGTGTGGCTCTTCCACAAAATACTGACTTCTGCGCATGGGCCACGAAGCTTCAATCGCACTATTCGTGCGCGCCCGCAAGTGGTATTTTGTGGATGAGCCACACTCAAGGGGCCAAAGAGCCGCATGTGGCTCTCCAGCCACGGTTTGCCGACCACGGCTCTAACCAATTGAGCTAGCTGGACAAGGCTTTATTCTTTTATTTTCAACTGTATTATATATTATACTAGGGCTATTTTTTATTTCCATTTCAATCCTAAATTGAATCATTTCTTTTATTTTCAACTGTATTATACATCATACTGTATTATATATTATATGGATCCATGCACATTGAAAGGAAATGAATCAGAAGAAATATTTTAATATCGCTATTTGCCCTTTCTCCATAATAGAAGTGTCAACCAAATTCACGGTCGCCAATGACAGATGGAAACACATGTGTGCGATTGGCGCCAGCAAGCGCTATATATGTATTACGCATGCGCAAGTCAGCTTACCTTTTATAGCTATAGAATAAACTTGCTGAATTAGACCTGCTTTCTGATTTAGCTAAACTTTTTCCAGCCCAGGGAAGCACTCCAACTTCTCTTTCAGGTAATTGTCAGCAACACAAGAGTAAATATCAACATGAAGCAGATTATTATTATAGATTACATAGGGAGAACAAAGGGTGAAATATTTAACTGTAGCAGTGTTTGACTATATTCTGCACAGTGAGAAAACCTGAAGTCATTTTCAAGGTCTTATGGGCGGTGGGCTGCATTTTGCACCATGGGGTCTTGGCAGTGTTGGTTGTGATTTGGTGGTGGCGGGGCCTGTGTGCCACTTGAGGGAAGCTAAGTGTTGGTTTGTTGGTGCCAGGCCGACGGTGCCATTTTTTAAAATGGCCAGTGCATGTTATGGCAGCTCCTGCATTGAGCGTCTGTCCCCTGGTGGTCAGTGCATGTCATAGCTACTGGTCGAATGGTTGGAAGGACACTTAGGCTTCTGACTGTCCAACTAGTAGCTACATATTTTTAAATCTCATGTAAACATCATTTCTTTGAATTTTATTTAAATTAATTTTAAAATAGTCTGTGTCTTTGAAACTAAACAGTTCTATCTATCATTCTTATTTTGGAACTTTGATCAGGGACCTACAGAAACCTCACTAAAGATGTTATCGGATGATGGAATTGCACCAAAAGAGATAGAAGTTATTAACCTCTGGTGTTCCAGAAGTACTAGAAACACAGGAAATAATAGACCTGCTGGCCATATTTATAAAGATCAGATTTGATGGGGAGGAGAGATGAACTCTATCACTTATACCTAGTAGCAGACCACAAGCTCAATGCAGAAATTTCTTTCAAAAGGAAAAGACTTCTTTAATCTCCCCAATCTTAAACTTTCCCAGCTAGACTCCCATGTCTATTTCACTTTGGCTCTAACTTCTCCCAAACCCCCTCATTAATCATTTAATGACTCTGTTCAATATTGTGCCATATTCCTTGGGAGAGGCATAGAAATGTAAGACTCAGTCTTGCTCTGAGGGATTTTAAAAATAAGTGAGAGACAAAAAGTCATGCAAAATTAATGATTATGTACTAAACTATTTGGTACTAATTATTAGTGGAAGAGATTGTATTAAAAAACAGAGAGAATAATTGGCTGCAATATAAGGGAGCTTTATAGGCTAGGTAGAATTGAGCACAAAGGAATGACTGATCTTCATGTTTTATAACCTATCTCCATGGCTCCCCAATGCTTTTCCCTTGGGGACTTCTGAAGACACCTGTTCAGTTAGTCTGGGTATGGATCCCAGGAATCTGTATTTTTAGAAGCTCTCGAGTAATTCATATGCATGGCCAAATTTAGAAAAATATTAGTTTAGCCTAGCCGGGTAGCTCAGTTGGTTAGAGCATGGTCCCAATATGTCAAGGTTGCAGATTTGATCCCTGGTCAGGATACATAAAAAAATCAACCAATGAATTAATAAATAAGTGCAATACCAATCTCTCTCTCTCTCTCTCTCTCTCTCTCTCTCTCCATTCCTTTCTCTCTTTCAAATAAATTTTTTTAAATAAAGAAAATATTACCTTAAATGATTTCATCATACATCTGAAAGTGTTTGTTCTTATGCTTCATAACATCTATTAAGCATCCCTGAAGGTATTATTAAAGTTTCCATTTGTCTCCCAATGTTCCAATAAGACACAAAAACTATGTTATTTCACAGGTAGCATATTCTAATTCAGGAAAAGAGTACACACCTGTCCCACACCATTTGACTTCTTATTCCTATGCCAATTTTAATTGTATATCCAACAACACAACAACCTAGAAGTCATTAGCCTTAACTGTAAGCCATAAAATAACCATCAATCCAAGTTACTGCCAGTTTAAAATATTATGGTGCCATTGGGAGAGGAGAGCAACCAGGATATAAAATAATGGAAATGTGAATGAACTGAATATGTTTATTCTGGAGGAAAAAAAGATTCAAGGAGACATGATAACCCTCTCCAAATATGCAGAATTAATATGTTGAAGAGGAAGTAAACTTGCTCTATGCAAAGAATGGGGCCAATGTATGAGGTCTATAGACAGGTATTCAATATGAGGAAAAATATATAAACATGTCTGGAAGGATGAGAGTTCCCATCTCAGGAACTGCTCAAATAATGCAAATAATTTGAATTATGTCCTTTAAAATGTTCTTTCTATGCCAAAGATACTGAGACAGTCTCATGAAGAACTAATTATTAAAAAGGCCAATCTTAGCTTAGCAAGAGAAATTTTCCCTTGTGTCAGTGTTGGAATATTTAGTTGCCTAGCAACCAGTAAATATCTATGATGCAATGGAAAATCAGTTTGTTGTTTGAGTTGATTGTACAATTCCAAACACTACAGTTGGTTCATTTCATTAATGATAATAAGTATTTCCATTATAGTTTGTTATAAATCAAGATGGTGTTGAGCTGCAACTTGCACAGATCTGATTTTTATCAAACACTGGCCAGCTGCACAGTAGAATTAGCCATAATGCACATGATAGAAATAGATGCTTGGTCTATGCAGGAGGTAACAGGATAAGAGGGTGAGAACAGAATAATTTGGGGATCTGTGAAACTGTTAAATAAAGTTAAATCTAGTAGGTTTCTTAGAGTGAAGATACAAGTTTAGTCACAAACTCTTCAACTTTAGAATTCTGTGGACTTTTAACAAGTGACTAATAACGGCATTTAAGGTATAGAAAAAAGTTCAAAGATATAACACATTGTAATCATAACTTTCTATTCCCAGTCTCCTAGGAAACTGACAAAATATATCTGGATAGTTTAAAAGTTTGATCTCATTTATAAAGAGCTGCTTTACATTATAAGAACAAATAACTGTTATTTGTCAAACTTCCACATGAAACATCTGCCAAGGTATTTCGTTAGGTTTTTCTAATAACAATGACTCAGTGCCTAGAACAAACCAAGGGATCCTGTCAGATTCTGTCCACACTGAATAGCTGAGGCACTCATTTTCCCTCCTTTGTTTGATCTTTCAAACCCAAATCATAATTTTTAAAAGTGATTGATTTTGATGAATTTCTCTTTCTCCCTGAAATATTTAGAATTACTCTAGGTAACTTTTTATTAGCCAGTCCAGGACATTTGTTCCACCATATAATTAATAGCATTTTTAATGAAAATGATGGTATATTAATTGGTAATTTTGGGATGAATGTTCTTCCTAATTACTTATTAACCTTTAAATCAGATATACACAAGAGAATGGAGCAAGATTTATATCTTTGAGTATCTGAAAGCTTATAAAAAGAATCCAGAGGCACTATTTCCCTCCCACCCCCCAGAGGAAACTCAAAATTATATCAGGAGCTAATTGTGGTATGATGCTTAACACATTAATATGCTATAGAAGTTTTCAATATATCTATTTTGGGCACTTCAGTGAATCATCATTAATAGAAGTTTGGTTTAATAAGATAATAAAGATGATGCCATCAATTTTTCTTTATCATTTAAATTTGTAGTTAGTTACAAAAGTTATTGAAAAAAAAACTGTTATTACTTGAGATGACTATGATATATTCAAATATTCTACTTGAATATTTTAATACTAGAGACCCAGTGCACGAAATTCATGCATGAGGGGGAGGGTCCCTCAGCCTAGCCTGCACCCTCTCCATTCTAGGATATCCCTCTCGTAATCTGGAACCACTGGCTCCTAACCACTGTGCCTGCCTGCCTGATCGCCCCTAACTGCCCTCCCCTGCCAGCCTGGTCACCCCTACAGGGCTCCTGGACTGTGAGAGGTCAGAAGCTGGGCTGAGGAACTCTCCCACTCCCCTGAGTGCAATCTATTGCCCCAAAGAGATAGGCCCAACCCACCCGGCTGGGGCTCAGCAATGGATCATCCCTGCAGAGGGAGGTCCCACCCACCCGCTGCAGTGCCACTGCAGGGTAGCCTGGGTCTCCCTCTTTGAGGCGATCAATCGCAGGGCTCTGCCATCAATCAAGCCCAAGAGGTAGGCCCTGCCCACCTGGATGGGGCTCCATGATAGATCACCCCCATAGAGGGAGGCCCAGCTACCCACCGCAGCGCTGCCAGCGGGGTAGCCTGAGCCTCCTTCTTTGGGGTGATCCATTGAGAAGCTCTGCAATGGATCGCCCCCACAGAGGGAGGCCTTGCCCACCCACCACAGAGCCACCACGGGGTAGCCTGGGCCTCCCTCTTTGGGGCGATCGTAGAGCCCCCCGATTGATCGGTCGCCCCGCCGGCCGGTGGCCTGGGCCTTCCTCTGCAGAGTGATCATGGGGCAATGGCCGAGCCACCGACCAATCACATCGCACCCATCTTGGCTGGCCTGGCACCAGTGAGTGTCATAGTGTGGTCGTCC
>NW_006284732.1:1891683-1893620 GCF_000327345.1 Myotis davidii | reverse complement strand
GTATTATATACTGTGTGTTTACAATAAAGTAAGCTAGAAGAAAGAAAATGTTATTATGGAAATAATAAGAAAAGAAAAACATTTATAGTCCATTTTTTTGAGGGGGAAAAATCCATGTATAAGTGGACCTGCACAGCTCAAACTCATGTTGTTCAAGGGTCAACTGCATTTAGCACATACTTATTATAGGAGTGGTTATCTGGTTTCCTAAAAATGAATGTGAGGGTTGGGGCAGAGAGACGGGTGGGAAAGTTCTTCCTCCTTCTGCGAAAGTCCTGGAGGAACACAGAGGCAGAATGGATTGCCTGTCCCCCACAGTGGCTGTGGAGCTTCAGCTATTGAGACAATGCATCTGAGTGGCCTCATCAGAACTTAGCTACATTACTAAAAAGTAAAGACAAACTCATTGATGCATTGAGGCTCAATCTCATAATTATAAAGCCATTATGATAACCTACCATGTGCGGATCTCATAGTATAAGAATGTAGTGAAGCATGTAACTTGTAGTGAACCTGGCTGATTTGGGAGGAGGGGAAGAGGAAAGCAATGGGGTGTTAGAAATTACAGGATTGGGACTGACAATTGCTATGATCTTCGGAATAGTCCAATTGACTCAGAATTTCAAAGTGTGATTATTGATGGGTTTGGTAGCTTATTATACTAGATTCCAGCTACCTGCATCTTTCTGGTTCTAGATTTTTTGAGTCTTTCTGTAATAATCTCTTTTCTCTATTTTTCCATTAACTGGGACAAATTAAAGATTGTCAATATTGACAGTATGATAGGGACTTAAGCATTCTCATATATGCTGTGGAAGTACAAATTGGCTGAGACTTTTTGGAGGACAATTTAAAAATATATATTATATTCTTAAATGTTCATAGTAGTTAACTCAGCAATTCTATTGTTAGCTATTTATACTACAGCAATACTGAATGTGGACAAAACAGCATGTACAAGGGTGTTCGTGTCAGTAGTATTAATAATGGTTAAAAGCAAAAACAATTACAAAACTAATCGATAAGGTAATCTGGAAGTTGGGTGGAGAGAGTTGGTTAAGTAGACAATAGATCATTCATACTCTGTGACATTTCAAAAATAAGTTAGAATTACTCTATCTGTCCATCATCTATATCAAATGCATATACATCTGACTTGGGAAAATCTCTAAAACATATATATTTTTTACTAGGGAAAAAAGTTAGTTTCAAGATATTATATACTATTATATGTTTGTATTTAAAATACATTCCAAGGAATATATAAGTTATCCAAAAAATATATATGCACACTTTGAATCATCATAAAGACATGTTTATTAAAATACATTTCATTTTAAAAATTGAGCTATCAGCTGTTACAGTGTGTATACATTTTTGGGGGATATCCTGTCTACAGAATATATATAGTACATATTATATATGTATTATATATTGTATTATGATATCACATGCCATTATATCATGTCATAATCTATAATAATAAAAGCATAATATGCTAATTAGACCAGACAACCTTCTGGACGAAGCTGGGGCTGCAAGGGAAGCCCAGGTTCCCGGTGCCAGAGAGAAGCCAATGCCAGCAGCCAGGGGAAGGAAGACCTACTCTTTCACAAATTATGTGCATGGAGCCTCTAGTATATAATATTTGAATATAATATATATCATAATCTGTATTATAATGTGTAATATATATGTATATATGTATATATATATATATCACACAACAAGCTTCAAAACTTCATATGTCAAATTTGCTGAAGGTGTTAACATCATAGATATTTTTATGCTTAAAAATGTCGAATTTCGTGCCAAAAAAAGAGCATTTGCGGGAAGTTTTAATTCATTACTTTATTTTGAAGAAAAGTGCTGCTGAAAGTTATGGTATACTTGGGGAAGCTTATGGTGAACATGCTGCATCTCAAGATACTTGTGCA
>NW_006284732.1:1874051-1891516 GCF_000327345.1 Myotis davidii | reverse complement strand
GAAGACAGTGCTCTGCTTTTGGTGGGATCAGGAAGGTGTGGTGTATTATGAGCTTCTAAAACCAGGTGAAACTGTTAACACTGATCGCCACTGACAATCAACAAACAGTTTGAACCACGTTTTGATTGTGAAATGACGAGAATGTGCCAGAACACGTGGCAAAGTATTTTTGCTTCATGATAATGCACCATCACACACTTCAAAAACCAGTTAAAGATGCATTAAAAGATCTTGCCTGTATTCACCAGACCTTGCTCCTTCAGATGACCACTTGTTCCGATCGATGGCACATGCACTTTCTGAGCAGCACTTCAAAACATATGAAGAAGTGGAAAATTGGGTCTCTGAATGGTTTGCCTCAAAACAAAAAAAGTTCTATTGGGACAGTATCCACAAATTACCTGAAAGATGGAGGAAATGTGTAGCTAGTGATGGACATTACTTTGAATAAAGCACTTTTGATGTTTCTCTTGAAATTATCGTGTTTTCTTTGATTAAAAATTCCGCATTATTAAGAGGTACACCTAGTAAATACAAATAGAAAACAGAGGGGAGCATATAGTTTTGCTCTAAAGTGAGCCTATCGAAGGAAATATTTACTTTATCGGTGTTCTTCAAGTTTTTTAATGTGAGTGGGAGATTATGATGGCTGGTAATGAGGCCTAATCTCCTGTCTAAATCTGAGTGGGTGATAGATCCATGTAGCCCATTTGACCTTCCAACTGACCTCTCATAACTCTTGTAATTCTACCTTTCTTTTCACGTTACTCTTCACCTTTGATATCTTTACCCCACTGTCCCTCCATGCCAACCACCATTGAAATGCTTCAAAAATTTAGGTGCTCAATACCTACTGGATTGTAATTTTACTAAAAAGACAGGTTGCCATCAGCCTTTATCATTGTACTGGGTTTTTCTCATTCACTCTGTAACTCACAAATAAATGGAGTATTATAACAACACTACATACAGTAGGAACTTGGAGTGATGACACAAAATTTTCTAAATGCCTGAAGACATCAGAGTCTGAATACATGAGTAGCAGTGGCAGTCGATGTGCCCAAGTTAGTGGCAAAGCCAGTGAAATAAGAACTTCAGAATGGTAAATGATCAATGGGAAAGGAGGTTTCAATGAAGATCCCTCAATGAAATAGGACTGAAATTGGGCTCCTGGGTATGTGTGATATTTGTCTAGACATAAGAACATTAACATGCATTGGGAGGAGGGAGTGAACACTTATCTGTTGCCTGCTAGACACCGTGTACTTTGCCAGGCATTTTGCATTCATTATTCCATGTATCCTTGCAACATAGCATTATTTTACAGATAAGGAAACTGAGGCAAAGAGCTGATATTGCTGATTCCAGATCCCAGAGTTAGTAAGCAGAAGAGGTGGGATTTGTGTCCAGCCCTATTTATTTTCTGGGTAGATCTAGAAGTATCTGGTTTCTAGTTACCTCACTGTGTCTCAGTGGATTTCAGGCAGGAGGAAAAGCAGAGGCAATGGAAGGGAACGAAGATGAGTCTGTTCTGTTGAGGGGAAGGGAGGCGAGCAGCCTGAGTGGCAGGATGTCATTACATATGCTTTGGGTTGAGGTCACCCTGGTGTCTGAGTGCTCCGGTACGAGAGGATTGAGTTACTTGTAGGAAGTGCTGTATCATGCTTCACTTGGCATTGAGTTTTCCCTAGCCTCTGCGGGAGGCGGGGGGGTTCTATGAGTCAATCTAGCTCCACTGGCCTAATTTAACAATTTAACCAGTTTAGAAAAGGGGTTTATTAGCAGGAAATCCCCCCAGCCTATATTAGTTCATCAAGAGCAAATGGTGATGAGTCGTGCATGGCTCCAGGTAATTTATAGTAACTAGAAATAAAGGTAGGTGGAACTTCCTGCCCCAGGCCTATGTGGGTTGGACAGCAGTAAGCTCTACCTACTCTGCTCAGATTTCTTCTGATTGGACCCTTCCTCAGTTCTTTATGGGGGGACTATATTGCAGTGTTTTCTTAGAGACTGTGCCCTTTAAAACCTCTCCAGATTTCTTTAGCAGTTCTTTAGCACGCCCACAGCCTTGGATATTGCTCAGCTGTTCCTCCCTGGTACTGGAGCCCTCCTCACTTGCTCCTTCTTCATGAAGCCCCTCTCATCTTGATCTGAAGCAAAAGTTCTCTTCCAATCTCCACAATAACTTTGTGAAAATATATTCTTTTTGCCCATCGTGTGGTTGCAGAGACAGAAGCAGAGATTTGAATCTTCTTCTTTCATTCTCTTACCCAAGCCATAGACAATTGCCAAATGCTCTTTAAAGAGCTTTCTTCTAGAAGTGCCTCATCCTAATCAGTCAAATGGGAGGAAAAGAATCTCAATCAATTAAAAAGACAGGGCAGGAGTAGCCTGTATTCTGGAGCATCTGAATGTCCCTACGAGATTGGGCCCATTGTGTGGATGTGGCAACTGAAGCTTAGAGAGTTTTGTTTTTCCTATGGCTGGGATGTGGCAGAATAGAATCTGATCCTGATCATCTCAATCCAAATATAACGGGTGCAGATATGTCACTAGAGTGAAGACAGAGCAAGTCCCAGAGGCTGCTGTGGAGCCTTAAGTGTCTGGCCTCTGTTTGTTCCAGGAATAGAACAGAAAGGAAGGAAGATGGCATTCACAGGACAGGCTGGCAGACTCAGAGTAAAACGGGAAGTGAAGAAGAGAGGGTAGAGGACACTCAGTAGATGCCCTGCACCCCAGGCAGCTGTCAGTGGTTATGTCATCAATCTCCACAATAACTTTGTGAAAAGATCTTCTTCTGCCCATTGTGTGGTTGCAGAGACAGATTCAGAGTTTTGAAATCAATCTTCAGCTCCCAAGTGGCAGGCAGAACAGGTGTTCAAACCGGGCCCTGTGTGACTCCCAATCTGGTGTCTTCTGCACCTCATTGCAATGCTTCCAACGTGGCCTCAGGCTTGAGCCTAGGCATGGGAAAGAATCGCAATCTCATCCCAGAAAGAAGAAAGTTGTCGGGGAGAAAAATGTAAGCGGACATGGGCACAATACGTTTGTGGTGGGGAGGTGTCAGAAGTCAATTCTGGTAGGAATCTTTTGAATATCTGGAGACTGGAGTTGGCAATGCCAATTCGGATGGCAGAAGTTATGAGGCTGCAGCTCCTTAGGGAAAATAGAGTAGAGCCAGAAGAGGAGGGCACTGGGGGGCAAGGCAAGGGGGAAGATGTCCACCAATGGGGCCAGGAGAAACCTTAGACACCAGCAAAAGCAATGGAAAAGCACTAGAGGGGGAAATGAGGGTGCCAGAGTTAGAGACGCAATATGGCGCCCATGGAGAAAAAGTTCAAAAAGTTCAAAATCCAAGTGTGTCTCAGCTAGCCAGCTGTCAGTTTTCTCTAACCTGTCCAGGCTGTTGCCATGATGTTTTGAATCATGTCAACTTTATTAACACTATATTAAGTTCCATTAAATTCTGTAACCACAAAGGACAATGAAGTGTTTACTTTCTCAGGAACCACTGCTTTGGGTGGCAAACTTCCCTGTTTACATAGCAGCTCCTTCTAACTGGTTACCATTTTCCAACGAAGTATTTGCTGAGCATTTGCCTTACATAAACAAACAGAAAAATAATAGTGTATACTCCCTCTGAACATTATAGGAAAGGGTAGACTTCCATTTAATGAGGTTTGGAAACAACATAGCAATTTTGACGTCCTGTCAAGCTTGTTAAATTGCGACTGTACCAGAATTTTACATTGTGCCAAGAACCAGCATGTCCCAGGGTATAAATTAGGCATAATTGGATATGCACCAATTCTTTTAGGTCACTGGGATATAATTTAATGCTATAATTAAATAAATGATACTGTTGTGTCCCGAAAAGTTCTCTCCCAAAACTTGCAGCCCACTCTCCAGAAGTCACTGGGGAGTTTGAGTCCATTGTGTGGTTTGTATGTGTTTTACACACCTAATCCCACATCTGAAGAATGGCTCCAACCCAGATGTATAGGTTTATATTTGCCATTGAGGGGGCAGGGATTTGCATTTTTAAAACATTTTCTTATGAGCTCTGTCGGAAAGTCATATTTAGAAAACACTGAGTATATAATTTCAGGGGGAAAGCTTTGTCACATATTTTAGCCACCTAAACATTGTTGAGATTGACCTAGTGGGGTTAAGTACGGAGGTGTTTATTTGATCATTGCCTCTGCCAACTGTGAGTGAAAGATAGGTCAAAATGATTAAAAACAGGCATATTTTTACTTTTTTATTTCATGATATTTGCTATTGTCCTTTGCTATGTTATCCAAATTCTCTAATATATTTGACCTGGGCCAGGAGTGTAATGATCTGAAAGGTGAAGGATTTTACAGTAAATCAAAATATAAGATCTCTGAAAACCTGATTGGGGATCCCAGATCTATCATATTGATAAGCTAGCTGAACTTAAGCAAGTTCTTTGAAAGTAACAATAAAAAATGCCAATATCTAGTCTGCTTAGCTCACAGAATTTTCATGAACACCAAATGATATGATGAAAGTGATAGTGCTTTGCAAACTATTAAATGCTTACAAATAAATACATTACATTTGTATGGAATGAAAATAATAAGCTCCATGTTGTGACCTCCAGGACAGTCCCCAAAGAGAATAAAAGCAGGAGAGATTTCAGTTCTGCTTAGAGAAGCTCCTTTATACTTTTCTGTCTTACATCTGATTTATATATTGGTTTTCTACATGCAGTTTCATTGGAAGTCTGATGCTCTAAAAAAGGGGGAGGTTGAAAATCACTCTCTGTATTCTCTTGGGCTTTCTGCCCAAATTCTTTCTTCTTTAATTGCCAACCCACCCTTAAGCAAGTAACAGCTCATTATCACCTTCAGAGACATTTCTAAAGGCTAGAATTCCAGTTTGCTTCCTTCCTTGACTTCTTATGGGGAGTTCTGGTTAAATTCTTCCATCGAGTTTAAAACTAATTGTTAATATGTGTTTTTAGATGAATTACTATTATTCTCAAATTTTATATATGCTATCCTTAGGCATAATTAAGAAATTACTATAATAGAATTCCTTCTTAACTAATTGCAATCTACTACTTGGAAATAAGAGTGAAATTTGGGACTCGTACGTGTATCAGGCAAAATAAGCAAGTCGGAAAACCGATCAGTCCCTAATGCTCTGCTAATATTGAGTCTATATAATTTTAGGTTAATGGCTTAAAAGCCTAAATCATTACTTCAAAATCTCAAACCGTTTATTTGCAGGCTTTCTAGATTTTTGTTAGATTCTTATGGTAAGTTTTTCATGAAAAGCTTAAGACATTTGACAGAGAGTTAGCCAACCAATTAGTAACATTTCTAAGAGGAACTGAACAAGAGAGGAGGTGGAAGAAAGGATAGGAAATAGGAAGGAATGGGCCAAATGCGCACGCGCGCGCGCGCACACACACACACACACACACACACACACACACACACACGTTGAAGGAAAACAAAACAGAATTCCAATGGGACTTTCTCTGCCCCAAGCATGGAGGCACGCTGACATTGTTAGTATCCTGACTAAGCAGCTTGTACTGCTGGTCTGCACATATTCCCTTTCTCTACTACACAGAGGAAGGTGGAGGGATAGGTAAATTTTCTAAAACCACTTCCCAGCCCTTGTCCACTGCATTGCAATCTGACTTTTGCTCCCAACAATCCACCAAACTGGCCTTGATGCAATCACCAATAACTACTTACATGCCATATTCAGTGATAATTTCAGCAGTTTTTTTTTTTCCCCCAGTTCTTAATTTTACTAGACCTGTCAGCAATATTTGACAATATTGGGCACTCTCACTTTCTCACCAGGTAATAATACCACTTTCTCCAAGTCTTACCTTCTACACATTTTAAGGAAAAAAGACTTGAACATATTTTCCCTAGACTAAACCAACGCCAGATAGTTTTTCCAGAAATGTACGAATGAACAACCAGGTGGTTACTTTGGAAGCTGACATGCCACTATATTAGATTTCAGAGACGTCAAGTAATCCCGAATTTCACATGACTCCAGGTCAAAGAAAAAAATATTTAGTCAGCAACAGGAAAGGGAAAAGTAAATCCAAAAGCTCTCTTTGCAGATTTGTGTTATAAAACCTGAACAATTTAATATAGGAGCAATATGAAAAATTATATTGGTCAGGGATTCCGAATCCCTTTTTAGACAAAAGAATATTCACAACATTTCCACTGTTCAAAGATAAAATAGTTCTCTTTCTTGATCAAGGAATCCCAGAATCTTGTATCTGGAAAGACTTTAGAGAATTAAAATATTTTCCAACTAATGCCAAGGCAGTGACTCTTTTAGGGCAAGGGTCAGATTTTCTGCTTCCTCTTCAAAATGTCCACAGTTCTGAGTCAAGAGCTGGTCACTCATGAGATTCCCTTAAATAACAATCGATGATGTGGATACTGCTCATTCACAGGTGAAGCAGGTAAAAAGAAAAGCTCAGCTTCACTTTCTGGACTTGTCTTTCTCTTTATTGACGACCCATTTTGAGCCATAGAACTATTATAAGACTAGGGATTACGTCTTTGGGATTTTCTCTGTGTCACTCATTAAAATGTCATGCAAAGAGCTACACTGGTGCTTTTGTTGCCTGACAAGCATTGGCAAGCTGCCACAATGCCTGCAGGCCCCAGTTTATACAGAACCTGCACGTGACCTGCCCATTCAAATATTGTTTCCAGAGCCTTACCTTTTTATCACCACAGTACAGTCACTAACAATGATTTGAGATCAATACTCCTCTCAGAGTCTTCTAAGAAGTCCTACCAGCTGTCACTTAAGGGTAATTAACACATCTTTCTCAATTATGCATGCTGGTGGAAGAATTTCAAACATTTGGCTGGATAACAAATTCATCCCCTCTGTTAGAGAAAGGTCATTCCTCTGGCCATCTGGATATTTACTTTTCTTTAGAAGAGAACTTCATGGAATTTTCTGTTGGGAGGGGAAAATATTGAGAACAACGGGAATTTCCTAGTAAAAATAATTATCTCCCATTCAACAATGGCCATGCCCACACACCAATAATATTAAATGTTACATCCAACCTTTATTTTACTTATTCCACTATTAACATACATAATGCTTAGTCGGCATGATGTTATGACAAGACCTATCTTAGATGACCCTGATGTGTTCTTGATCCCCATAGCAGAATATCTCTTTTAGCTTCTATCTGTCCATAAAATGTACCAGCAACCACTTTGAGTGAAGTTGGAAAAGAAAAGGAACTGAGAGATCTATGAGGATGGGTAAGCAGTGCCTCTTAAGAAGGATGCAGGCTAGGTAGGAGGCAACACAAAGTGATTGTAGTACAATGACCATAAGCCTTAACTGCCAGCAAGGTACCAAAACAAAGCCCTGTGGAGAAGATGTGTCTGGGTGGGACTAGGAAGGCATAGTGGAGGAGAGGACCTCTGAGATGGGCCATTGAGGTGGAGGAAGAGGGTGTTGTTGGCAGAAAGAGCCACATGAACATGGGCTTGGAGGCAGGAAAGTGTGGGATGTTTGGAATCTGAGAGTAATGCAGTTGGATTGCAGTGTAGAGGAATATGGGGCATGCAGGGTGATGGAAGAACAAGGATACATTATAACAGGGTTGTGGGAGAGCTTGAACACCAAAGTGAGGAATTTGGATTTCATTTGGTAACTCAAGACAATGAAAGATTTGAGCAGAGAGATAAAAACTGGGGAAAATGAACTTTGCAACTATTAGAGGTTGAATTACATTCCCCAAAATTCATATGTTGAAACCAAAGTGTAACTTTATTTGGAGATAGAGTCCCCACAAGGATGATCAAATTAAACCAAGGTCATTAGGGTGGGCCCTAATCCCTGAGACCTGTACTCTTATTAAAAGGGGAAATGTGGATGCAGCGGTGCACATAGAAGGAAGGCAATGCAAAGAGGGAGAAGATGGCCATGTTCAAACCAAGGAGAGAGGCCTGGAATAGGTTCTCCCCTCGAGCCTTCAGAGGGAGTGTGGCTTCACCAATACCTTGGTTTTAGAGTTTTAGCTTCCAGAACTGCGAGCTGATGCATTTCTGTTGTTTAAGTCTCCCCGTCTATGGTACTTTGTTAAGGCAGCCTGAGCAAACTAATAGGGCAGTAGTGTGTGAGACAGAATAGAGTGGACAGAATCTGTACTCCAGGAATGAAATAACACATGTCTTACAGTGGATGGTGGCAATAGGAAATCAAAGGATGAGAAAGAGATGAAAGAGATGCGTCATGGTTGAGTCCCTGGCAGCAATGTCAAGGCATCAAGCACAGCAAGTAATCCCTTCCTGGTGCTTGGGTCAGGGTTCTGACTGGGCATGAAAAGGCCTAGACTCCAGTTAGTCCTGCTCTAACTCCAAATAGTTCTGTGATCACATGTCCCATTTCTCTCTCTAGGCCATTGTCTCTATTGCAAAAGGAGAGGATTGCCCTCCATCATTGTATAGAGTCCAGATCTAAGAGTTTTGATTTTATGATGCTAATTAGATGAAGTTTTATGTTAGATGTAATAAATAACACATTTGTACACGTGCTTGTGTGTGCATTGGAGTGATCTTTATTTTATTAACCCACCTGTTTCTACAAGAAATTTGAGGGAACTTACAAAATTCAACATCTTTAAAAAGAACAACAACGTGGAAAATCGATCCAAAGGAAACAAGAAACATATTACAGGTCACCTGAGATGAACTCATTATTGGATTTGAACTGTAGCTCCAAGTTTCCTGGCAGTTAAGACAAAAAGAAATACATGTGCTCGTTGTCTGATAAAAATCAGTGTAATATGATTAGTTCTTGAGAAAAACATCTAGATATGCTGAGTGCTCAGATAAGATTACATTTAAGAATATGCCTTTAAGATACCTTAAGAGCCATGCAAAAATCCATACTCTTTAATCCAATAATTCCACTTAAACTGATAAAGTAAAAATAGGAGGGAGGGGGGCTATGTTGTGAAATGCTTAGCACAAATTTTTTTATGAAAGTGCAAAACTGTAGAGAACCATAATGGGAGAAATCGTTAATTTAATTGTGGTGCATTCATTCAGGGACGGATAATGCAGGCATCAGAAACAAGACTCCCCCGCTGCTGAGAGGAACACATTGATGACAGGCTCAGCGAAAGTAATCAGGACATTATATTATTTGTTCACCAAGATTTGAACTGAATAAAATATGGAAAATATCAAAGGAAGTCCTCAAACATAGCAATAACTATACTAGGTGGTGCTCTTAAGAGTGACCCCCCTACACACATATATTCCCAAATTGTTCAATTGTTTACAATTAAATTTAAAAGAACAAGCCAACTCACATACTTAAGTTTTACTTTCTAGCTATGTTTTATAGGATTACATTTTTTAGCTAAAAGGAAAGAAAATGATTTCAAGAATGCTAAAATAGCAAACTGAAATTGAATTACTTGGGGGAAAAGCTGTTAATTTCTCAAAATAGTTTTTGGTTTTTAGAAAAATTGTTAACAGGTAGATGTTGGTGGTCATGCAGAAGTTCCCCCCACCACCACACACACACACACACACATACCCTCCTGCCCTTGTTTGCTTCTAGGACACTGAAGCTGGTTAATTAAAAAAATGTGCTGAAATGCTATCAAGAGACCAGTGATGGGTTAGGGCCCATCAGTACTCTGCCCATGGCACCTCCCTAGGCCTCCACACCTTGGATAAGTCTCTTCTATTCAACTCTAAGGCACCAATATTCCTCCTTTTGCGTAACCTGCCCCATTGTTCATTACAGACAATTCTTCTCTGTGCCATTCTCAATCTTGTAATTTCTTTGAAGGAAAAGAGCGCTACTACCCCTAGTATGAACTCGAATGAAACTAATTAAGACCAAGAATGAATCCCTAGTGTTGAGTTTGTACATTGAACTTTTTTAAAAAAAAAATTTTTAAATCTCCATGGCATGGGAGAACAATCTGGAAATGAGCCAGATGAGGCAATAACTTTGAAAAATATAGATGCACATGTTACAAGCGGGTCCAGCCTTTAGCAAGCACTTCCAGACATACAAAAATCAATCCGTGCGGTGCACCACATTGATAGAACGCAGGCGGAAAAACACACCATTTCAAATAGTGTGCAGAAAAAGCATTTGATAAAATCCAACAACCTCTCATGATAAATTGAAGTAAGTTTCTCTTCTGCTTGCAGCACTTCTCCCACTTTACCTTTCTTTCCTAGTTTTTTCCTCATTTCATATTTATTATTTTCTTTCTACTGTTTTCTTTTACCTGAGCAAAATGATTAACAAATTACTCCACACTGAAGTTTTAATGATTTCAGGGTTATTTTCATTGTAAAAAGGCCAGCACCAGAAAGAATAGGAAATATCTCCAAGAAATGAGTCTATAATGATGGGGCTCAGAGACCAGGGAATCCTAGGAATGCTGCTGCCTCTCAAAGGTCTTGCTGACTCATAGTCTGCTCCAACAACAGCCATTGAGTTTAAGATCGAAATGTGAGTAGCCCCTGACTTAGACATTCATATATCATTCATCACTTCCTACTTATAAGTTTTTGAGAAATTAAAATCCTTTCTCACATGAAATATTTTCCCTGAGTCCCATAATACCAATTACGTTTTTATTACCTGTTGATTAAGAACACACCTTACAAAAGTTCCCGTGAATTCAATTAACTCTTATGTGCCTGAATCTGCATTTTATTCCTGACTACAGCAATTTTATAACTTTGAAGACCGTAATGCATATATTTGCAAGTCATTATATATTCAGTCTATCAGCAGTGTTTGGTGGCACACACATCCATGTTCCCCTGGCAAAAACTCCCCTTCACTGGAGCAGCAATGCTCTGCAAAGGGAAACATTGATCATTTCAGAGTAAAATTAGTTCCAGAAAATTCCTAGAAGGCATTTCATGTATATATGCCAAAAATGACTAAATGCCCCAGTGTCTTAAGCCCATGAACTTAAAAATGGAGGTTCTAGTGGTACAGCCTACGTTCTAAAGGTCCAGTAGCTCTTAGCACTCTAACCTTTGCCAAGCTAAAAGCAGGTCCAAGCTGTTCACTCTAAATCCTGAAAATAGAAACTGAGATGTAAATTTGGTTAGTCTGAGGCAAATTTTCAGTGCTTTTCCCTGCTTTCCTCCTTTGCCACACATCTAGCTGCACGCCAGCCCTCTCACCACACCAGATTAAATCCCACCCCTTCACAGAGGGTAGAGCAGGAGAAACTCACATTCTCATTGGCCAGTGTTCTCTTAGTGGAATGCTCATCAGATTAAAAAAATCTTATTAAACAGAAGGAGGAAATTGGGGGAAATGAGATTTACTTGATATTGTAAGGTGTAAATTGGGTTGGCAGGAGTTAGACCAGGACTTTTCTGTCACAAAAAGTTTTTCTTCTCCCCTTGCCATTCACTGAGGAGCATCTGCAGCTTGTTGCTTAACCAGCCTTTGATAGATGGCTTTATCCCCACATTGCAGCTCAAAGAGGTGGTAACAGAGACAGCCCAATCCTTTCCCAGCTGTTCAGATTTTAAGGCTGAGCTGGAGGCTGTGGGGATAGCCACCCATCTTATTTCAAAAGGAGAGCAGGAAAGGTCTGGGAGGCGGGGGAGCATGCTACAGATATGGTAGTGCTCTCCCCCACCCCCTAATCTGGGCCTCTTGAATTTATGCCCTTCTTGCTCTCCCAGCCTCTGGCCTGCTCCCTGATCACAATGGCAGTGCTAAATGGAGATGTGTATGAGATCAGCAATATTCAGTGATTGAGAGTCTGACATAATGCACTTGCTCATAATTTATTAAAGTTGCTAATACATTTCAAAAATATGTGAAGAACATGGAAGCCTCTGGGTACAATCGTTCAGTGCATTAACCCTCCATTGATTTCGCATCTCAATCAGAGTAAAAGCCCAAGTCCTTCTGATGACCCGGAAGATGGATTCTCTACCCTTTGGTCACCTCACTCTCCTCACCTCTCCCCTCTTAGTTACTACTCTCACCTTTGCTCACTCTGCTCCGGCTACACAGCCTGGTTCCTATTCTAGAACACTCAGGCACTCCTGCCTCAGGACCATTGCGCTTTGTGTCTCCTCCTACCAGGCTTGTTTCCCTGCCTCCTCCAGGTCTCAACTGCCATCTTCTCACCAAGACCTTCTTAGGTCACCCTAACAAATGTTGCAAAGTCCCCCACTCACGCACTTCTTATTGCCCTTATATTTTTTTTCTCCCTAGCACTTTTCACAATCATACCCATTGTATATTTTAGTTATTGATCTTGTTTAGAGTCTGTCTTCCCCCATTAAAATGTAAGCTCCCAAAAGGAAGGGACTTTTGCCTGTTTTGTTCATTTGTCTATTTCCATGCTAACAGCTGTGCCTGCCACAGAGGAGGCGCTCATTAAATATGCATTGAGCCTGCCAGGTATGGCTCAGTGGTTGAGCTTTGGCCTGTGAACCAGGAGGTCATGGTTCAATTCCCTGTCATGGTACATGCTTAGGTTACAGGCTCGATCCCCAGTAGGGGGTGTGCAGTAGGCAGCTGATTGATGTTTCTATCTCTCTCTCCTCCCTTCTTCTCTCTAAAAATCAATAAAAATATTTTAAAAAATATTCATTGAGTGAATAAATGACTGAAAATGGTAGTGAATTCTGTCCAAGGACATGACTATTGAAAGCAACTTGTCATGGTATATTTCCTCCACTGAGATAATCAGCAGCTTGAACACAGATCAACAGCCTTAGGTCTGAGGGCTTTAAGTGGAGGTGGGGAGGCCAGATGACAGGATGCAAGAAATTTTGCCCTTGGCTTTCCAAAGAGCTAAGTTAGAATCCTGATTCTATCACCTACTAACTCTGTGACCATTGACAAGCTAGTCAACATAGGTGAGTTACTTCTCTCAATTTACTCAATATGTAAAGAAAAGATGATACCAAATTCCAGGGTGTTGTAAGAATCAGGGTCCATGTATGTAAAACATCTGATGTATAGCAAGCCTTCATAAAAATAAAAACTATTTTCTTATATGTAAATCATTTGTATTAAATTGTAGTTGTTTGCATTATTGGTAAAAATAAGAATTCACATACTTGTTGGCATTTTGATTTTAGAGAACACATAGATACTATTTTAAAATTCCTTTCAATTCCCTTGTAATTTTTTTTGTCCTTATAGGGAAAAAACGCCTACTACATATACTTTTATTAGATTCCAGAATGTGTTTACACTTTTTAGGGATCATAAAATGGGAAGAAATTGCCTCTAAAGCAGGGAAAATCACTTTCAAGTTATATTTGTTCATCCCCTAAATTTTATCCTGCAAGATTGACAGAGTCTTGCCTTGCAAAATGTGTCTTCCAAAGATTCCTTTGTTAGCACACATTGATAGTATACACCTCTATGCGGTGCTATGCTCTACATTATTGGCTATTCTGAGGCAAATGAGAGAGCTTCTACTCAGGAGCAATTTACAGTAAAACCCTGAGACTGAATTCCAACAGCCCTAATGGTAAGAGCAGGCATTAGGTTTTACACATTGCCCGAGAGGTGCAGATGGCTAGAGAATTACAGGGATGGTAAAATGCTTTTTCAGGGGTGGATGGGGAGAGGTTGGAGAATGATTCATGTGTCGGAAGGTCTGTTAAACTAGGCCTTGGAATGGAAGAGAAATTTGGAAAATTTGAATTGGGGTAGAAGACAGAAGAGTGGAACGGCTTGAGCAAAGTCACAGAGGAGGCTGGGAGGCATCAGGCTTCAGGTTTCCCACCTCCAATTGGACTTGAATCTAGTTGCATGAAAAGAGAACAGTGTGGTGAGACTAGGAAGGAAGGAAGCTCATTGTCTGACTCCATGGGAGGCCTTGCTCATAGATAAGAACATCTGGACACAATTCAGGAAGGAACGGATGTTCTGAGAGGAGAGTGATGCACCCACGGCCACAACTGAAGAGGTTTCTTCATGGCTGTCAATACCTTTCACATGGACATCTCCAGTCCACACCTCTTTTTTGAACATGAGATATCCATATCCAATTGCCTATTTGACACCTCTACCTTAATGATATAAGCAGCTCAAACTCAATATGTTCAAAACACAACTCCTGCCGAAACCGGTTTGGCTCGGTGGATAGAGCGTCGGCCTGCAGACTGAAAGGTCCCGGGTTCGATTCCGGTCAAGGGCATGTGCCTGGGTTGCGGGCACATCCCCAGTAGGAGGTGTGCAGGAGGCAGCTGATCAATGTTTCTCTCTCATCGATGGTTTTTACTATCTCTCTCCCTTCCTCTCTGTAAAAAATCAATAAAATATATTTAAAAAAAAAAAAAACACAACTCCTGCTATTTCTCCAAAACATACTTGAGCCAAGCCTTCTGCATCTCAATTGATGCCAATTCCACCTTTCCAGTGGCTTAGGCCCAAAACGTCACCACCCTCCTCGACTGACATCTTTTACTAGTACACTTCACATCCTGTGTGTCAGAATCTGTTGGGTCTACCTTCAAAATATCACCAGAACCTACTCCTTCTAACCACCTCCACTGCCACCAGGCTGTTCTAATCCATCATAGCCCCTCCTCTGGTCACTACCACAGCACAGCTTGTCTCCCCATGCCAACTCTGGCCCCCACTCTCTATTCTCAACATAGCAACCAGGGCAACCCTCCTATAATGTCAGCCAGATCATGTCACTCCTCTGCTCAAAATCCCCATTTCCTTCCAAGTAAAAAGGCCCTTCAGTGGCCTCTAAGGCCCCACATGATCAAGCCTCTGTTACTTTTCTGACCTCCTTTTCAACTCTGCCCTGTCTCACCGGCCTCCTGGTTCACCTTCAGGTTCACTGGCCTTAGATATGCCAGGCATGCTTCCTTCTTGGTGTACTTGTACTGGTTATTCTCTCCAGCTGGAGTGTTTTTCCTCCAGATACAGGCCATGCCTACCTCTCCACCTACTTCCGATCTCTACTCTCCAAAATTACCTTCTTAGTAAGGTGAACCCTGCCTATCAAATTCAAAAGGGCAAGCCACCCCCCTACAGCACTCCCCATTCTACTTATCTCACCTCTTTTTCCCTGTAGAACTTGGCACATTCTACTCTTTCACTTATTATTATACTTATTGCCTGCCTGCCCTAGCTAGAAGCTAAGTTCCATGAGGACAGGGTAATTGTGAATTTTGTTACTGATATAGTCCCTGCTCCTAGAACATTTCTTGGCACGTAGTAGATATACAACAAATATGTGTTGAGTGAATGAAGGGCAGACTGCTGCTTAAAGGGGAAACTGATGAGGGGTCTGTTGTCAGCATCAGGCACATCGATGGCTTGCACTGGCCTCACAGGGGCAATTGGAATGAAAAGCAAGGGATGATTCAAGAGATAGAGTGGCTATGTGTCCAGGACCAGATAACTTCATGCGAGAGACATGAGGCTTTGTGATAGATGAAGCACCAGTCACAGGGTCAATCCTGGACAGAACTGTAAGATACTCTGTGCTCCGGAGGTAGAGACTGTATGCTTCAACCTGCCCCGCTGTCCTTATTGATCACAGATGCAGCCAGGTGAAATTGAGTCGATAAGAATTAACAAAATACTGGCCCTGCAGAAACAGCTCAAAACTGCATGCCCTCCCACTGAGTCCCATGAAGGGTCGGAGTCTGACATGCCCAGGACAGGCAGGTGTTTCACGCTGGGGTCATCTAAAGGAGGAATCGAGTCCCCTACCCTCCACCCTGCCCTCCTGGGAAACTGCCCTCAGCAGAAGCTTGAAGCCTTTTCAATAAGCAATGCATAGAGATATACCTAAAATATACAGGCATAATTCTTAAACTATATTTGAATATGTAAAATCCATTTATCTCTGAGATCAGGTGCCTCGCCTACAGATGTGAAAGGCTTGTGATCTCCCCATGACAGGATAGTCCCTACGGCTGTGATTGGCACCTCCTTCTGCTCTAAACCCTGGAGATGTGCTGAGAATGACCTACTTTAGTTGTTCCCATCAATTATTAGTTTGATATATTAAATAAAATTTAACTGTATTTATAAAATGTACTCAATCACTTTAATTGGATTTGTAAGAATGTATGATTTATGAAACATTGCATGGATTCCTCTGGCTAATATTAGACTTAAATATGACTTAAAATTATGGTTTCTTCCCTTATATCCATGTGTATATGCATTGCAGATCTATGTATCTAGAGTTTCTCAAAGATAGGAACAATTTATTTTTCATCTTTGTATCCACTTGGGCTTAGGATAGTACCAGACATATGGCAGCAATCAATAATATATATTCTCAGCATGTGGCAGTTTTGACTGAACCAGATTGAGTAAGGTCAAATCTTGAACCTTCTCTTTATAAGTTGTGTGACCTTGGGCAAGTTACTTAACCCATCTGAGCCTTGGTTCCATATTGGCAAAACGGGGATACAAATAAGACCTACCCCAGAGGCTTATAATAAACAAAAACACAATCATTCTTATAAAGTACTGAGCATCAGGCGTGGCACATCACACGCATTTAATAAATGACATTTTTATAATTACATGAACATGTGAAAGAAGCACAGTGATTAAAAGCAGTGGCTCAGGGGTCACCTTGCCTGGATTGACATCCTGGTTCTGCCTTTTGCTACTTGTATGACCTGGGGCAAGATTGTTATTCTCCCCATGTACCAGTTCTCCCATCTATTCAATGAAGATATTAGTATTGCCTCCCTTTCTCATAGGTTTGTCTGAGACAATGTATGTGAAACACTTAGTGTAGTGCTTAACATATATATATATATATATCAATTTTTTTTAATCTTTAATTTCTTTATTGGTTAAGGTATTACAAGTGTGTCCTCATCCCCCCTATTAGCCCCCAACCTCCCCACCCCACTCATGCTCTCATCCCCCTGTTGTCCATTTCCATTGGTTTAGCTTATATGCATGCATACAAGTCCTTTGGTTGATCTCTTCACCTTACCCCCTCCCTCCCCTACTTTCCCTCAGGGGATTGATAGTCTGATAGTCTGATATATATAACTAGAGACCCAGTGCACAAAATTGGTGTATTAGGGGTCATGCTGGCCTGAGCTGATCGGGGGTGGGGGTGGCTGGGGGGAGGGGCCACGGGTGGTTGGCAGGCCAGCCCCACCCCCTGGTTGAACTTCTGGTCAAGGGGACAATTTGCATATTAGCCTTTTATTATATAGGATAATAAGCAGTCAATAATAATAATAATAATGTAATTTATTTGTACTCAATAAACATTACTAAGTATTATTATCATACAGGTAATTCTCTTTAAAAAATTGGACTAATAATGGATTGATTCCATTTACAAATAAATTTCATCAGCAGTTAAAAATGGAACTCCCATTTGACCCAATGACCCACTTCTAGGAATATATCCCAAGAAACCAGAAATATTCTAGAATCAAATGACA
>NW_006284732.1:1868506-1873840 GCF_000327345.1 Myotis davidii | reverse complement strand
TGGGGGGGAGGACACATTTGTAATACCTTAACCAATAAAGAAATTAAAGATTAAAAAAAATTTGATCAGCAGTTTCTGGACTATCAGGGGCTTAAGTATCCAACCAGTGGCAACAAATGGGGAGCATTTGCGTTTGCTGAGGGAAAATACTTCTACATTTTATGGGGAGGTCTTAAGAGGCAGAGGAAGTAACGTCTTATTTCAGTGTTTGGCTGGATCAGACAGGAAGGGACCCCAGAATCTAGAGTCAAATCTGCAAACTGAACCAAAGAGATGGCAGTTATGAGCCCAAGAGTGCTGTCCCCAAGTCTCTCCCTTCCTCCTAGGTTCATTTTGGAGAAATGTTCAGCCACAGGAAGTCTGAGAAATTTGCAGGGTGTCTACTGAGAGTGGGTGACAGTGAGGGCAAATCCAGGTGATCCTTGCTGGGTCTGTGGATGGGCAGCAGCTGTCGCCAGTGGGCCACAGAGCCCTGTGGGCAGGCTTTCCCCAGATGCACAGGCCACGCAGAGTTCTCGTCTGGGAAGGAGCCTGGAGGGAGGCCCGTTCTCAGACCTTGAACTTGGAGGTGAAGCAACAAACCCTGTGGTAGCCTCAAACATAAGAACTGAGACTCTCAGTGGGTGAACAAGGTCAAGAGGAAAGCAGAAATTTGGAACTTGGGTCAGAGCAGCCACCTAGCCATCAAAACCATAGGTGCTGAACTGGTATCAGCCAGGGGCAAAGATCCAGCCTCAGTTCAGGATTTGTCCTGGGAACTGGGGAAAGAAGGAACAGGTGGGATTATGGGAGACCTGCACAGCAGCCCTCTTCTCTGTATCTTCCTCTCTACCATTTTCCTTGATGAGTCAAATGCCTGTGGAAGTGGCCTCACGAGTGAGCCACAGAAACACTTACCGACCTTTGTAAAAGCAACTTCAAAATGCTGGCAGAATTCACACATTTTCTTTGACTTCTCTCTTGCTTGACTGAATGATCCCCACCCCCACCCCCATGCAATTTTAATATCAAGTACAAATTTTATCAAGTCTTTCTCTGTAATCAGGATATAAAAATGATCCCAACATTTCTCTTTGAAAATGGATCTTCAGAGACTCAGTAGGCCTTTATGCATCACTAATGAGTTCTTTAGTGAAACATTTTGTCTTTTACTAAAATAAATCTCTCCTATTAAATCTTCCATATGAAAAACCAGATAGCATTTAAGCTGACTAGTTTCATTTGTAGAAAATCATTGTACTTGTTAAAGATTTGGGAGCTGTTACAGTGTATTTTTGATCAGACAGAGGGATCTTATTAGCTGAGTTCGTGAAAAAAAAAAATTAGAGCACACATTCACAGAACCAAATCTTTGTCTTAGAAGATAGCCTAGTATTTTGCTGGTGTAGCCTCCACTCTCATGAAAAAAAAAAATACATTCTCTAGCGTTTCTTGTAGGTGACTGTATTAGTTTCCTAAGGCTGCTATTACAAGTACCACAGATCAGGTGACTTAGAACAACAGAAATTAATTCTCGCATGGATTTGGAAGCTAGAAGTCTGAAATTGAGGTGTCAGCAGGGTCCTGGTCCCTTGCAAGGTCTGGGGAAGGATCTGTTCCAGGCTTCTGGCAGCCTCCGATGTTCCTTGGCTACAAGATAGCCATCTTCTCTCTGTCTCTGGACATCATCCTTCCCTCTGTGCATGTCTGTCCCTGTGTCTGAATGTCTCCTTTTCACAAGGACACCAGCATTAGCACCCACCCTGGTATCAGCCAGGGGCAAAGACCCAGCCTCAGTTCAGGACTGGTCCTGGGAACCTACTTACCTCTGTGAAAACCCTATCTCCAAATAAGGTCACATTCCAAGGAACTGGGGCTTAAGACAGCAACACATCTTTCCAGGGAGACACAATCCAACTCATAACACTGACCATCCAGTGTCACCTTCCTGACATTATCACACAAGGGTATTCACCTGTTCTAAGCAAATCTTTCCCTTGCATAGCCAACTCTCTGCTTCCCATAGCTTCTCCTACTGGCCACAAGGGGCAGTGAGCGAGATCCTTTCCCAGTAATGGCAGACCATAGTTTAGCCCCTGTTGACTTTAACAACAATGACCTTGGCAAGGACCTTCAAATCTTTTGGAGCTTCATCTTCCTTACCTTTAAGTTGGGGTGACATATTATAAGAATGCTGTGAAGCTATATTAGGATACTGTGTGTAAAATGCTTTTTAAGGTGTGATACAAAAGTTCCATTGGATTTCAAGTTTCTTAGTAACGGCTCTTCAGGGGACCACAGCACAGAATCTGCAGCCATTCAGCGTGGGTTGGATGTCCAGCCCTGCCACTTCATACCTGTGACAACTCTGGGAAGTTACTGTCCCTCTCTATGTCTCTCTTTTTATCCCATAAAATGGGAATATTTACAGCACCTCTGTTAAGATCTTGTATTGAAGATTAGAATATGATCTATGAAAAGCACTTAGAAACTGCCTAGTTCATGTTAGGTGTACTATTATATGTCTTAGCTAGTTTCATTGAGGGGGACCACATCTTAGTACCCTACATGCGATACATCCCAGTTTCTAGCATACAGTAGATGCTCCCAAAATGTCTGTTGATTAAAGAAATGGAGACATGCAGCTTCTGCCCCCAGGAGACAGACAAGCTGAGCCCCACACCTCCTCTGTGTAATGCTGCTCACCACCCACCCCTGCCCCCCAGCAGTGTGCATAAACACTCGTGCTGTGGTGCAAGGTACCCTGCACTTCCCAGGCTGTTTTTTCTGGAACAAAGAGCAGCTTCCCCCTGCTGCAGTTCAGCTTACAGGTCAGTCCCAAGCCACCAGGTAGTCCAAACCAGCCTGAAAGGAATGTTCTTTTCTTATATTACTAAAAATGAATGTGCTCTTTAAAAGCTACCCTAGCTTTCCATCTTCTCCCATTTGCTTCTTCACCCAGTAGTCCTTGTTTCCTGATCTTTTCCCCAATCTTCCTCCCTCTCCTGCCCACCCCTTACCCATGCTCCAATCTATACATCACCAACTCCTCTTCCACCTTCTCCTAGAAGCCTTCCGAACTTGACACCAACAATCAGACAACAATAATCAGGTGTGATATGCAAAATATTTTTAATATAAATACCTCCCAGGTGAGCAGCAACCCATCAATGGGAATGCACCAGAGCCAGGTCAGGAAGGCCCCCTGCTGTGCCAGATTTAACTCTTTGATTCCTGGGATCCAGGAGGGGGAAGTGGCCAGATTTGGGGGGAGGGGTTGCAGTGATCAGAGAAGAAGGGAAAATGCCTGAGACTTGACAGGCTTGGGACAGTGGCTATTTTATAACTGGGACAGAAGTATTTCCATTATTTTGATAAACAGCACAGGGAGCATAACCACTCAATGTCAGACTTTAAGATTGATTGCCTACATGTGTCTGAATTCCAGGAAGCCCTCTGTGAGGGTAGGTGATTCACCACATGGTTTTCAAATCAGACTAAAAAAGACTAGACAATAACAGAAGATGTATAATAAAGTTTTGTGTCTTTGGATAGACTTCACTTATTTAGAAAAAGACCAGCTTCTGGGATTGCTAACAACTGATGATAATAAAAAGAGCAGCCAATATTTACTCGGCGTTTATCCAGGACATCGTTCCAGGTGCTGTGTCTGAAGGTCTATAAGGCGAAATTTAACCCCCACCGAGTGGTTGTGGATTAGCTTGTCTTGTCTTTTTTTAAAAAAAAAATACATATATTTTATTGATTTTTTACAGAGGGAAAGGGAGAGGGATAGAGAGTTAGAAACATCAATGAGAGGGAAACATCAATCAGCTGCCTCCTGCACACCCCCCACTGGGGATGTGCCTGCAACCAAGGTACATGCCCTTCACCGGAACCAAACTCGGGACCCTTGAGTCTGCAGGCCGGCACTCTATCCACTGAGCCAAACCGGTCAGGGGCTTGTCTTGTCTTAATTTTCCAAACTGCTAACGCTCACTCTGTCTGAAAAGCAATGGGAAAAAATATCCTCTGGTGATATTTATATCTCACAGGATTTGACACATAAAAGGGGCTCAATAAGATTTGCCAAAGGAAAGGAAGGAGGACAAACATTTTCTAACATGCATTGAGTGACCACCATGAAAGGGTCCCTGTACTGTGGGCTTTGAGAAGTATAAGACATAGACCACAAAGGCCTGCTCTCCCCACAGGAAAATTTCTACTGCTGTGATATTAATATTTCATAGAGCTTCTGTTTCACCCATGGCTACAGCGATGCTCACATTTGTGAATGTGATGTTAGGAAAGCTAGACACTATGAAGTCAAATAGCCACTGGGTAGGTTTTGTGTTATGTTGCTATATCATCAGGATGCACACTAACCAATGTACTTCTGTGACTCAGAAGACATTTATCTTCTGCTTAAATAAAATAATTTTCAAATGGAGCATCTGATGCCCAGAAATTAGTTTCCTTAAATCTCTGGAGATTGGAGGGACTATTTTTGGTCTCACTGATTATTCTTAATGGACACATTTTCTGTTAACATATAAACAGGATAGATAATCCTTCCCAGTATAGCCAGGGCTTAGCCCCTTAAACTGACACACAGCTTTTTCCAAACATAACACACAAGTAGTCCAAGAAACCAAAACTGTCCAAGCAACAAAATCCATTAAAAAACAACAAAACATATAAACATGCTTTGAAATGGCCAACTCCGAACAATTTGACCCTCTTTGCTTCTCCTCCCATTTATTAATTTTATGTTTCACCTGTTTTAAATGGTTACAAAAATAGGTCTTAATGGGATAGGCCAACAGTACTTGAAGGAATAAGGCAGTTATATTGGCATAGTAATGCATGAGTCACAGAGCGCTTCCCACAGCACTGGCGATGGCCCCAAGGTTTTCCCAGCCTCTCTGGTGATGATAGGCTGCCCTAAATGCAAATCTAGAGATGGGAAGACTAACTTAGAGGGATGCAGCTCCCTCTAAGGAAATGAAAAGCACTAGCATCGGGCATCACCCCCACCATCAGGAGTGGCAGTGGAATGATCTCTTATGCCTATTCATATGGTTTTCTGGGAAAGAAATGCCAACTAAACAACAGTGTTCATTACCATTTAGGCCAGGGGTCCTCAAACTACAGCCCACGGGTCACATGCAAATATAAATATTGTATTTGTTCCCGTTTTGTTTTGTTTTTTTTACTTCAAAATAAGATATGTGCAGTGTGCATAGGAATTTGTTCATAGATTTTTTTTAAACTATAGTCCAGCCCTCCAATGGTCTGAGGGACAGTGAACTGGGCCCCTGTTTAAAAAGTTTGAGGACCCCTGATTTAGGCCAT
>NW_006284732.1:1848002-1866147 GCF_000327345.1 Myotis davidii | reverse complement strand
GGTAGTTAATAAATCCTCCTTGGCTTAATCAACGTTGACTCAGCTTGCCACTTGTGCTCATATGCCTCATGCAGTCTTCTCACAATTGTCCAGCGTGTCCGGACTGTGGCCAATATGTCCCCTGCTGTCACGTTTCACCCTAAGTATCAATATATGGTGGCTTTCTTCTTTGCTAATTAGGAACATATAAGGGAAAACAGGAGTATAGCAAATTATGATTGGGGTTTGTTTGTTTGTGTGTTTGTTTGTTTGTTTTCAGAGCAACTTTTGCTTTCTCTTGAGCTCTCACAACCATCGGGATTTGAGGTGAGGGAATATAATCACCTCCATTTGACAGATGAAAAAATTGAGGCACAGGCTATTATAAATTAGTTGTAAATGTTCACATGACCATTTTGGAATGAAACCACAACCAGAATTCCAGCATCGTCCCACTATAATCCATTGCTGCTTTAAACTCTAGATTAGTCATGCCATGTTAATCAGTCATGGCAAGTTTCAGCATGAAAAATATCAAAGAAAAACAGATCTGAGGCTCTTCTGAAAAATAAATGCCAGTGTTGGCATTGATTATGAGAACAAGAATAAAAAAGGGGTAAAGTGCTTGGTTGACGGGCCAGAGAGAAGCACAATGATGGAGAAAATGAGCTAGTATAAGGAAGGCTGTTTTAAGTATCATGTACTTTTATCTACTATGCAGAGAAGGTGTTAGCAGTCATAATAATGAGGATGGTGATGATGATGATGATGATGATAATACTTATAGGGGGCTTATTATGTGCCCAGAACTGCTCAAATACTTTATATGTGTTAACTCTTAATCCTTTCCAAAAATCTGTGTGGTAGGAACTATTATTATCTCCATTTTACAAATATGGCAGCTGGAGTTCACAAGTACCCAGAGCAGAGCTGGGTTGGAGCCCAAGCCGTCCAATCCCAGAGATTGCGCCCTTTGCCATGAGTTTAAGCCGATCCTCTGGGAGAGGTTCCATGACGATGGGTTTCGGGAATGTAACTACAGGGCAAAAGCATCTGTCCTGATATCGGGGTTTCACTAAGTTGATTTCACACGTGTGGAATGCAGGAAGTCTGAGGGGGTTCTTCCACGGCCTTCCCGTGGCCAGCTCTGGGGTCTCCAGCAGGCTCCTGGATGCCCCATGTCCCTGCAGGCCACTTTCAGAGCAGACTGTCTGTCCTCAATTGTGGGAGTCAGCATTCTCCATTTCACAGCCTGTCTGCTCTTTTGAAACCACCAGTCACGTGCTGAAAATAATGAGTGGCCCAGTCCCAACTGAAAGAGGAGGAACTCAGTAGGTTGGGCTGTGACCCTGGCCCTCAACTGGAATTCTTATATCCCCCAGGGCCCTTCCTAGAGTCTGCTGACCAATGATGTAGCCCACACCAAGACACAGTTCAAATCATTCCCAACCAATGCATCTGGCAGAGGCCTATTAACTGTTTGAATAATAGGTCATATAAAAATCCATTGCTCTTCCCATGGAAAACAATTGGGATATAGTTGTCTATTAGCTATTCCTGAGGCAAAAACTCCTATTGTTAATCCCTTTAACAATCTCCTAATTAATGTTTTCTCTTTTCCTTCCATATTTTAATTGACTTTTTCAATTAGGAGCATATTAGGAAAAGATTCTAAAAATTGCTTATTTTAAAATAAGCAATTAGAAAATCTCATGTTCCAATTAGGCTTTCTCTTCCTCACACCGACCTGATTCTTGAAATCTTTTCTTAGCCAAAGCGGCATGTATTCTATCCCACGCCATGTAACGGCCGTGTAATTCTGATAGCTCCCATCTGGTGTTCTGCCAAGTACCTATTACAGTTATTCAGCATCTTTCTTCATCGTGGTGAGAATCAACATTGGTACTTGGTATTAGACTTTTCCATGCTTGCTTATTTTAATAAATGTAATTCAGCTGCAAACTCTTACCTGTTTCTAACTATCCTCCCTAATCTAAATATTCCTGGAGTAAAGATTATTTTGGGAGGTAGAATAAACTGCACACAAATCTTACATAAACTCAGAATTATGTTGTTTGGTTTTTTTTGAAAAAAAAAGTGTTCTCTAAATAATGTAAACTATAATAAAATTAGAAGTATAAAATATAATAATTAGGGTAAATTTTACATGAGGCATAAAATGTAACTCTGGTCTCGATAGTCTCCTGCTTAAAAATTCTCCATGGCAATGAAATTCATATCTTTTAACTTCACTTTCAAAGTTGTTATCTAGCTTCAGTAGACTACTTCCTGCTTCATCTTTTATCAATCTCCCCCTCTCCCCCCGCCACCAACCCACACCCCGCTGTATTCTATCCTTGAGGTACTTTCTGAAAGTCCCCAGTTGGTATATTCTCTCCCTCTTGTTCTCATTTTGTATTCTGCCTCTACACACACACACACACACACTTCTGCTACCACTCACTACTTTGTCAAATTCATTCTCATCCTTCAGGTCTGAATTTAAATGTCACTTCTTCAGAGCCCTTCCCTGACCCACTAGTCTCAATTCTGACCCTCTCCCACCATTCTCTCACTATCCTCCTCCAGAACTCGTGTGTCAATGTATAATCATACATTTATCTGTGTCATTATCTGGCTAGTATCCATCTTCACCACTAGACTGTAGGTTTCAGGAAGGGAGGCAGCATATCTTGTGTTTGCTCACCTTCGGTTAACCAGCCCTTAGCACGATACCTGGCACACAGTAGGACTTCAATCAATATTTCTTGAATGAACAAATGAAGAAGACCCTGGAAATATACCAAAACCAATGCTGAGTGTGATCCAAACCAGTTGTTATTTCCATACCTGGTGTGTCCCACCTGGAGTGAGCTAAGACCCTGAGAGAGCCCACGTGACTCAGGAGCTGCAGTCTCCATATTAGCACCTGGTGTGAGCCCATCTCCTGGCCCTTCACCCGGGCTCCTGTTTCCAGTCCCACACAACTTGTCACAAGGACTCTAGAATGGCACCCTCCCATCTCCATCACACAGAAGCTGTGCCAGGCCCCTTCTCAATGGCTGGACCCCACCACTCTTATCTCTCTGGAAACAGCATTTAACCAAAAACTGAAAGGGAGGAAGCGTTAAAATAAAACCGAAAAAACAATCCTAGCAACCACAAGAAGACATTTCCAAGACATTTTTATCTTCATGTCTTGGACTAAAATCGGGAGACACTATTTTTGACACTTCTGTTTTGTTTCACAGTGATATACAAAGATGCTTCACATTTCTGCACACTACCCTCTCCCATTCGGCTATGACAACTTGCTTTGATAATCAACAGTTTTTGTGTGATGATGTGTATCCTGACAAATCTTACGCCTTAACAAAAACCTCCTTACAAATTGTTTACTGTGTCAAATAGCTTGTTATATTTGACAGTAGCTTTTCCTTTAGGATTTTAGAATCCATAAGATCCCTTAGTAAAATGCTGCTGCCTGGAGTTTCCCAGAGGTTGAATTAGCATTCCCGGGGTACAACACACTTAAAACTAGATTGAGCTATGGTTCAGGGCTGTCTCTTTAAAAAAAATATATGGTTTTTAAATATGGTTCTACGGGGTATTTACAGAAATACCCCGTAGAACTGAAAGTAACGTTAAATATAATATACTTGAATAAGTATAATTAAGTAATTTTTATCATGTTTTGACATGAAACTTTATAAAAGAACAAAAAGCCAATCAAAATATAACTAAATCGGTTATCTTGCACTTACTGTAAACAAAATGTCATATACAAATATTTTTATTTCTTTGGAAATATTAACCACACTTACTTTGTGTCAACTATGTGCCAAGTATTTTTCTAAACCTTGTGCATCTATTAATTGATGCAATCCCACAATAGACCTTAAAGGGGAACACAGTCATTATTTTCATTGTTCAGATGAAAAGCAAATGGATGCACAAGAAATTCAAAGTAACACAACTAGAAAAGGCAGAGCCAAAGTTATGTGTCCAGGCATCTGCCTCCAGAGCTGTGAGTTTAACCACTCCTCCATCCTCTTATCAATGCATGGACCCAGGCAAATGATCTTTTTCCATTCCCAAGTCCTCATATATAATTTATTATATTTTAAATTGTTATATGCCTTCTATTATGTTATGAAGGATAATGCTAGATTTTTTATCCTCCATGGATTTTAACTATGGCTAATAAACAGCTTGGCATAATGATGTGAGTCAAGTAGAACTGGATTTAGAATCCAGCTCTACCATTACCAATTATCTCACCTTAGGAAAGTTCCTTAATCTTTCTGAGCCCACTTGCTGTTTTGTAAAATAGGGATCATTACAGCTGTTTTCAGGAGAAAATGAGATAATCACATATAAATTGTCTGGCTCATGGGTGATCGATAATATACCTTTCCCCAAGTGTGTAAGTAAGAACACTAGGAAATTACATTAATTCTTATGAAAAAGAAGGTTCCATCAATAAATTACTAATTTGATATTGTAAATTATGTTCTATTGGCTGAAAACAGTTTATTAAGTTCTTTAAGAGTCCCAGTTGTATCAAGAGACAACAGCATTTACAAGAAAACCATATTTTTTGAAGCCTAATCGAAATTTTCATGCTCAGTTACAAAGCACTACAGAAGACGAGTGATCAAATTGACAGTTAACTGAATGAGCAAAACTGAATAGCCAGACTATGGAGGTGTGGATGTCTCACAAATTGCATCCCATTCTATGGAACTCTGCTTTCCCATATCTTCCCATTAAGCGCTCCTGTACCTTTGTGTGGACCTTGTATACCTGAGCCTTTCTGGTGTCAGCTTCTTAGTGAAGCGATTGTGACTAAAGAGAGTTTGGATTGAGATGGTCAAAGAGAAGCCTGGGGCAGTTTAGCCTTGTACAAGAAATGTCACTCTGCTTAATTTTCCTCCACCCTTCCTGATGGGCAGTAGCTATGTCTTGTGTCCCATGGCCACCTCCAATCGTATGTATGTATATGAACACCTGACATAAAGGCAGACAATCCAAAGACTGGTCACACACCTATGCTGTAGGAGCAAGCACCATCATAATACCTTCTTGCAAATTGGTTTTTGCAAACTGAGAGACGAAAGCATTATCAAGGGAGTGCAGAAAGGGAGGTAAAATAAGAGATGTCTCAAGCAAGTTGGTAGGTAGAGGGACTCTGGGATGTCACTAAACAGTGAGAAAAGTGAAGTTAGGATAAAATTTTCTCCCAAAACTTGCAAAGTATATGGAAAGAGAGAGATTCCTAGACTTCTTTGATTTAAATTGTTTTTAAATATGGTTCCACTGTACCTGTATCTTTACAATAGACCTAACTCTTTACCATGGAAAGCGGAATGAAACATCCCAATATAAAATTGAGACTAAGGAGACACACTGACACTGCCCATTGTTATAGAATTTTATTTGCAGAAACAACCAATTCCTTCTGATGTGCCCAGTAGTTGCCTTGTGTCCTTCCCGTAGAGGGTGACAGACACAATCTCCAGTGCTGCTAACAGTGGGCCTCAGGGCAAGACTGGCTGATGAGCACAGGGAGAGAGCCTGTGCTGCCAAAAGTGCAGCTGACATCAGCGGGGAGCAGAGTGAGAACTCCAGATGTTTAGAATTAGGATGGCTATAAACAAATTTGTATCCCCAGATTCACCAAGCTTGCTTTTTAAAATTATTTTTGTATCTGATAAACAAACCCATATTCTCTTTTCTCAGTTGCAAATAGACTAATTCTGTAGGGAATGATAATACTCATACTGGTTAACACAGCTTGCTATTCTTTCCCCAGAAATTGCATAATTCACATCAACATGATTCTCTCAATTGGAAGTTTGGGGACTTCAGTATAAACACTACCATTTTCAAAGACTCTTCAAGACTGGTTTTATGCACATGTATCACCTTATTCATTTTTTTCGTTGTGCCAACTTTCATGTCCAAATGTTACTTTAGCCATAAACATTCTTCACTATGTCATATCATGACATTAAATTTGATACAACTGTCATGGGAGTGGGGCAGGGACATGGGGTAGCATCTTTTGTGCAGCAAACTAACCAGTTGCAAGAGATTATCTGAATTTGTGCCTGGAAATTTCACCAATGCATCTGTGACTAAGAAGAGTCCACTCCCATACTACCATTGCCTCTACTTCAATAATTTGAAGGAGGGGTGTCTTCAGCCAATCTGAAACACACATTTCAAGAGGTTCTTATTATTATTCCCACTTTGTCATCACTCCAGTATGCACAAACCGATGTCTAGCAGGTTCAAAGCCTCCTTTTAATACGTCACAATAAATAGGCCCTCCATACTGCCTAGGACAGTGATGGCGAACCTTTTGAGCTTGGCGTGTCAGCATTTTGAAAAACCCTAACTTAACTCTGGTGCCGTGTCACATATAGAAATTTTTTTATATTTGCAACCATAGTAAAACAAAGACTTACATTTTTGATATTTATTTTATATATTTAAATGCCATTTAACAAAGAAAAAATCAACCAAAAAAAATGAGTTCGCGTGTCACTTCTGACACACGTGTCATAGGTTTGCCATCACTGGCCTAGGAGAACCGTGTATCTTTACTCTCAGCAGTCACATTTCCTTAGAGTCTATTGTCAGAGATAGAATCCATCAAAAACAACAATTGATCTCAGGCAGCTTCTCTACTCAACAGGTTTGAGCAAGGTTGATAATCGCCTAATGCCTGAATCACCCCTTCTATGTTCCAACTGTGTTCTATGTTCCAACACATGCACAAACACACATACACACATGGGATCCTTTGTACATATGGAGTGATTGTGAAATGGTTGACAATAGAGTTGAAAGCTACCAATAACAGTCCTAAACCAAAATGTTCATTTTACAGGGCCGTTGTTCAAGAGAGAACTGCAAGTATCTTCACCCTCCAACACATTTAAAAACTCAACTAGAAATTAATGGGAGGAACAATTTGATCCAGCAAAAAACTGCAGCAGCAATGCTTGCCCAGCAGATGCAATTTATGTTTCCAGGAACCCCACTTCATCCAGTGGTGAGTACATCGCATCTAATGAAGGGCTTGATGATTAAAGTGTTGGTGTGGGCGATGCCACATTGACCTCAGATGGCCTCCCTCTATTTTGTCTCTGGCTACAATTAAAGCAAAAAGCTTTGACGCTAAAGGGATGCTGAAAATAGAGTTTTTAAAATTATTTACACGGGAACATGTGTGTGGAAACAGTAGGCAAAGACAATTTCAACTCAATATCTGGATACCACTCCAGCTCTTTCTCACCAGTAAACTCTGTGTTTGAACCATCTTAGAATACTAATAGTTCTACATTTTCATCTGGAGTCTGAATTGATGATCTCTGTGAAGAAGAGGTTTTGGTGCCTAAACTTTTTTTTTAGCAAGATAGTTGACAGATAATTTAGTTCAATGGCATCATTTTAAGACTGAGGAGTGAGAAACCAGAGGTGTTAAACTGACCAGTCTGCCTCACCTGGAACCTGACACCAGCCCAAAAGGATGATGTCTTAGTCATCTACACCTCCTGTCTCTCCGAGGCCTGCTGGGGGCGTGGCAGTCCAGGCGTGGCAGTCGAGGGAAGGACCACAAGGTTAAATGTATTGTGTTGTGTAATATTTTCTCCCTGATTTCACGGCATTTCAAAGTCCTTCCTTGGCGGTCTGGAAATTGTTCTAGAAATGAGGTCCTGGAGGAAAGGAGTGCATTTGGCTTCAGCAGATTTCATTTATATTTGTGAATTATTTGTCAAAAACAAGCTAATTGTTTTTTAAAAAAACAAAGCCAGTGAAGTGAGTGAAATTTGCCTTTTTTTAAAAAAGTTCGTACACAAAAGACTATTGTTTAAAAATCAGCCTTTATTATATGAAAATTCTTATTGAAAGCTGCTAAATTAAAAGGGATAGCTACCAGTGAGTTGAATTTTTGTACTGTGTGTCTGTGAGGTGAGATGGGAAGGATGGGTGTGGGGATGAGGGGAGGGATCTGGGGGACTAATCTGCTTATCTCAAGGTCAAGAACCTGCTTATCTCAAGGTCAAGAATGATGGAACAAAGTAGCCAGGAACAAGCTCTACCCAGAGGAAAAAACACAAAGACGAGTGCCAGGCCCAGGTGGCTCCAAGATAAACAGGATCTAGTCTTTTGGGGGATAGACAGATACAGGGAAAGGGCAAAGTAAGATTCAGGCACAGGGAACTGTGATTTTGGATAAGGCAGGAAAGGCTGCTTGGAGGAGGTCCCAAATAAGTGCGTCCTAAAGAAGGAGTAGAAGCCTTGATGTAAGGAAAACACAAGTAGGGTTCTAAACACCTTTAACACCAAAAATAGGCATTTAAGTGGACCTATTTAAAACCACACACATGTATAATTTATGGTTCTCTTTTATTGATACATGGATATAAGTTATTTTTTAAATTCTCTAAATGCTAAAATAGTTTAGTTATATGACATTAAATAATGTCTATGGGAATAAATTTAGAACAACCAAGGTCAGCATGGTAACACTGTAGTATATATCTCACTCATTTTAATCATTCACTTCTTATTTATTTATAATTAATAAGGATTGACCCTGGTACTCAATAATGGCAATGTCCATAAGAAAACTCCATTCCTGTTGCTATTAGCTGAACTTTTTTTGAAAGTTATGTATAATCTCAAATATTAGTTAGAAGTTAATAGCTATGATAATGAAAAAGGTATAGTACATTTAAATATTTTAATAGAGATTGTTAAATTGCAAGAAGTATTAGAATAAAGTGTGATAAACTTACTCATCAACCCTACAAGCAAATGACTTCAGAGTCTCAGGAATTAATCGGTGACCTAGCACAGTGTAGTAGGCCAAATAGTGACTCTCAAAAGTACCTGGAACCTGTAAATGTTACCTTAAATGGAAACAGGGTCTTCGCAGATGTGATTAAACTGGGTATCTTGAGCTGAGGTATTCCTCCAGGATGAAATGCAATCACCTCTCTCTCTGTCTATGTCACCCAAAGACCTAGCTTTTTCTCTGGATAATCAGCAACCCCGGAGGCAGCAGAAGACAGTAGCCGGGATCTGACTAATGGTCACAGTGTCTGGACCCCTGGCAGACTAAAGATAACATCTTAACCTAAGTTATATGTAAGTTCCTGAACTCTAAGGTGGAACCACCCCCTGGCTACTTTCCCATGAAACCAGGACAGAAGATCACAAGAACAGACCTCAGAGCTGTCCTCGAGACCTGCAGAAATGATTCATTATCCTTACCTCACCTCTGACCAATCAGCTCCCAGCAAGACCCTGAACCCCTAACCTATGAGGGCTTGTGATTTTGCCCTATATAATCTGTAATCTACATGCCATTGGAAAGTTCAGACTTTTTAGCATTAGCTTCCCATTCTCCTGGACGGCACCATACATAAGAAAGTAGCCAATATTTACCTACTAAATAAATAAATAAGTGCAATGACAACTATCCTTATAAGAGAGATACAAAGGGAGAGTTGGCACAGACAAAGAGGATAAAGGCAATGTGCCCACAGAGGTAAAAAATGGAGCGATGTGGTCACAAACCAAGGAATGCCAGCAGCCACCAGAAGATGGAAGAGACAAGGAATCCTTCCTAGAGACTCCAGAGTGAGTGTTGTCTTGCCAACAACTTGATTTTGACCCAGTGAAACTGATTTCATGATTCCAGGACTATGAAAGGATAAATTGTGTTGTTTTAAGCCACCAAGTTTATGGGAATTTGTTTGATCAGCCACAGGAAATATGCAGAAATTGTTTAAGGTAAAATAGAGAAACAAGTGCCACTCCATTTTTAGATTTCTCTGAAGTTAAACTTCTCTATATTTTTCTACTCCCTCTAGCTCCCATCCACCCTTAAATCTTCTACCAGTGATCTTCATGTTTCTAAACTGAGGGTCACTTTTGTCTTCATTATATTTGTTTAACCTCTTAGTAATATTCGGCTTGTATAATCAATCTCTTCTTTGTAGAGCACTCCCTCCTCTCTAATCACTCCTTCCTCCTCCTTATCTATCATATTCTCTATGTGTTGAAATTACTAATGGGGGTTCCCAGCACTGGACATCTCTCTCATCTACCCTCTCCTTTCTGGTCTCACCCATTCCCATGACTGTAAATCATCTACAGGCTAAGAACAATCCCAAATGTATGCCTCCAGTCCAAACTTGTCTGAGCCTCAGGCTCCTGTATCCAACTTCCTATTGGACTCACTTTTAAATTTCTCACAGGATCTCAACATGTTAAAGATCAAATTATTCATTCCACTACATTTCCATCTCAGTAAATGCAACTAGCAGTTTCAAACCGAAACCAAACAGACTCTCTCTTGCATACTTTTTCATGTCTATTTCATCAGTAAGTCCTAATATATCTGCCTTCAAGTCCCGGCACCCTTGTTGAGCTACCATAAACCTATTTATCAAAATACATTGTGGGCATTTCCTTTCTAATCTCTCAGTTTGCTTTATTTAAATGTACCCTGCATATAGCAACCATAGGAACTTTTTAAACATATAAATGAAATCATATCACTCCCTTGCTTAAAATATTTCAATGCTTTCCCATTTCACAAGGAGAAAGCCTAAACGTCTAACCTTATCTGTGATCTGGTCCTCACCCAGCTCACCACCTCACCCTGAATCCACTGAGACCAAACCACACCTTCAGTTCTGTGAACACACGAAGCTCTTGCTTGCCTCATGGTCTCTGCTCTTGCTGGAAGTATCCTATTACCCTTCACGTGTTAACTTCCTCTCATTCAGAAGGACTCTAAATCTATTCCCTGTGATTTACCACCCATCTCCATCACGATCGATGAAGCCTCCTCATTTCTACTTATCCATAGACATGAATTGTAATTTTGCTTGTTCTTGCCCATTAGAGTTTAAGTTTAATAAATGTACACACAGTATTTTGGCACTGTGTCTGTACCAATAAGTATTTATTAAGTGAATGAAAATACAATTCATTCCTTCCTATCATAATTCTTCTATCTCAAATTCACTATATTTAAAAATTCCCTGTTCTTTTGTTCCTTCTAGCAGTCTTTCGCTCCCCATTTCTGATAGAATATAACAGTAATTCTTCTTTTTGTTCCCACCCCATCACACACACAACCTTCATATGTTCACTCAAGATGAAGAAGCAGGTGGGTAGCCTTTAGTAGAACAGAGATTTAAGATTTAAGAACCTATACAATACAGTCCTTGGGGACAAGGTCTGACATTGAGAATTCTGCCCTTCAGTGATGCTGCTGGAGTAAAGGGAGGAGGTTTAAGGGACACCATGTTTTAAGCCTTTCTGTTTAAGTGCCAAATATGTACCCTTTGAAGTCAAAGCTTTCTAAATGCATGAACTCTCATGCTCTTGTTTTAAAGTCAGTTGATGAAATTTTAAAGCCATAAATATCCCGGGCCACTCAGTTATTACTCCTCAGTACCAGCCCTTCCTTGCCACTACAAAATATCAAAGACCATGTGGATGTGTGTGTGTGTTAAATCTTTGAACCTGGAACTACTGATATAATGTACTGTGTGAAGGAAGAGTGGAGAGTTCTGGGGAGAGAAATCCGGAAATGTGGAGTGAAGTACAGAGGGAAAAAATAGCAAGACCAGCATTGCAGAAACTATTTTCTTCCAGAAGATTTTCTGTGGCTCTTGTCCTCTGACCTCTCCAGCTGCAGCTAGTGCTGAGAGATGACAAGGACCAAATGGATCCCGTCTCAGACAGCCTGGCAACAGCCCTTCTGCAGAAACCACGAGCCAGTTCACCCAAGCTCTCGCTGGTACGCTTCCAGGAACAGAATCATTTGGAGGTGCTGCCCTTCTCCTTTCCCAGCTGCCAGCTAAGAACTGAATTGAGACACCATGATGTGTTGTCAGCCTGGACTCTGCCTCTGGAAGTTTAATTTGAATTTGGAATCTGAGAACCCATTTCCCAAGGCAGCAGCATCCCACACAGCTGTTCAGAGCAGCCCTACATCTCTCATCTGTAGGAGGCCCTGGATGACTGTGGGCCACAGTTCCCCGCCAACACTCACTCTCTTTATGCTCCAAAAACATAAGAGCAGCCAGTGTTTTTTCTTCTTTGATTTTAAGACATTACCAACAAAATCTAGTGAGTGCAGAAGAATGGAAATAGCCCCAGTCTTGGTGCCAAAAGTCCTGGCTATTTTGTCCTGCCTCTGCCTCAGCAGCAATGACCTTGGGTAATCCTTTTAGTCTCTACACTAAATTCCTTTTACCTGTGAGACTGTGCCATTTTCACTACCACACTTGCTTCTCACAGATATTGACAAGATTAAAGAACGTGTGTGAGAAGGGATTAGCCAAAGAACATATAGGAATAACCCAAAGACACAGACAACAGTGTGTCGAAGGCCAGAGGGAAATGGGGGTGAGGGTGGGACCAGGTGGGCAAAGAGTGGGGATGGGGACATATGTATTAGGGTAAGCAATAAAAATAAGTTTAAAAAAATAAAGAAACAAACAAACTATCAACATAACAGCACAGTAGCCACAAAGTAAAGCACATGTATACTAAGACAAACAATCCAATTAAAAAATGGGCAGGACCCCTGAATAGACATTTCTCCAAAGAGGACATACAAATGGCCAAGAGACATATGAAAAAATGCTCAAATGTTTTTACTTTTGAATAATACTTTTTATGAACTATGTTATAACTATTAGCAATAAACAAACTAAAACATCCACTTAAGATTGTTAAATTAGATGAACAAGTAACATATTTTGGAAAGCAAAATTTAACTAATTACAATAGATTTATTGATATCCAAAAAGGTTTTGGGAGATGAGTTTTGAGGTTCTGATGTCCTATTGACTGTCATGGTGTGCCCTGTGCTTGTGTCACCACACTGCCCCTGGCTTCACATGGAGAGAGGGTTGGGGATTTGCTTCTGTAGGAAGTCAGAAATGGAGGTGTGGGGGATGGCTCTTTTCTCTAAATGTTTACTTTGATAAATAGTCTCTGAGTTAAATGACACATTTAGTACAAGTTTTTTTTTTATACTTATTTTCCCTCTCATCTATGATAGTGGTCCCGAAACTGGGCCACACAACAGATCCTGTAGCAAACATTTTAAATGCAAATTTCAAAGCCCCTGCCTAGACCTGTTGAGCCAGAATTTGTGATATCTCTGTTTATGACTGTCCCGCCCCCCCCACCCCCAGGTACTTCTGATAGAGCTGGTTCTTTGTGTCACTGATCTGTTATGATTTATGACCTCTCAGGATTGACTTTTTAAAATCCTAACATTAGATAGCCCTTGTACCATTTTAATCACTTGGCTTTGTTTCAATAGTACTAAATTATAAAAGCTATAGTTCCTGAAAACCACAACTTTCTATAATTATGACTCAAATGGGTTGAAAATGGAAAACATACACATACGAAATTTTGTAGAAAGTCAAGGAAGAAAAAAATCCCAACTTCCAGCTATTTCCCATGTTGAGACCTCATGTTGCAACATTCTTCCAAAGTGAATTTTATGTCTAAACCATAAAGATCTAAGAACCACTCGTGGGAGTGCTGTAGCCCCAGCCCTCTAAGACCGTTAGAGTCACCTCTTCCAGCCCCAGCCACTCAGTAAAGACTTTCAGCCTCTCGAAGAACTCCCTGCCCAAACTATCTCTAATTTACTGTTTTCTAACATGATCCTTTGTAAGAGATATTTTTCAGTTATTGCTGTCAACAAAAAATTTGTTTAATAAACATAGATTGTTATTTTCCCCATATGTTCAACAGCTCATTCAGAGCCATAAATAGACAACAAGAATGTTACCCACAATGTATAAATAGAGACATACCATGACATGGCCAACAGCACAGTTCCGCATTAGAACACTGCATTAACATGTCATTGCAAATATCTGAAAATTGCTCCTGAAAATAAACAGATTAAAACTCATCCAATAACTAAAAAACAAACAAACCAACAAAAACCATTCAGGTCCAATTTAATGTGAAATTTAGTCTAAGAAAAATCTTTATCTAGCATCTTAAATTTTTAAAATTGTTTCTTTAAAAAGTGAAGTGAAGTGAAGTTTCTTGTTCTCTTAAATGTATATTATTTCCTTTCTGAAAAGCATATTTGTAGGTGGAGCTTTAAAAAATAATCATCCCATCAACCTATTTCTTCTTATCCCTGGACAAGGAGTACAGTGATAAGGAAGTTTAATAAGGTACTTTATGCCTTTATCACTGCTGCATTGATTATGTGACCTAGGAAACCAAACCAACTTTCAACAGTCAATTGAAAAATTGGCCACTTGAAAAGTTCAAGCTTTTCATTCACTCTTTTAAGAAAGAAAAGTTAGTTCAAGACATACTTAAGCTAGAGGAGGAAATAGCAGGTCTATATTAAAACTGTGGATGAATTTTAAAAATATTCATGCTAGTGAATATGGAAACATACTGGTAAGTATGAAAAAAATAAAATCCCAAGTAATGTCCACTTTTTGAGAATGTATAAACTTGGTCAGGCTATAATCAAGGTTTTTTTTCTTTATTCCTCTCCCTTTGAGAGACATGTAGGAGGAATCAAATACTATGAATCAGTATTCTATAGGTTTTACTACTATAGTGTTATGAAATTTAATACTTTGGAATGATGAGCAATTAGAGTGAATATATTTTGATGAGGACACTTTCATAGAAATAAAAGTTTAACCTGTAATAAAAGCAAAGGTTTAACTTGTTCCCTGTAATTAGGCTCCTATGATGTTCTCCAATGTTTTTGTATGGTTTTGAGAAGAGAGGGTCTATATGGATTTAATTTTTCTTAAGCAAAACCAAACAGGGAAGTTTAATGAACTTACATAGTTCAGAATAGATTTATGCAACTAACATAGAGTCTTATACAAGATGAATAAATTTTGCTCAAATGACACTTGCTGGTGATTTTTTATTCTAAAGATATCTTTATCCTGTGTTATCTTTCTTTAACAGCCCACTTTTCCTGTAGGTCCCACAATAGGGACAAATACGGCGATTAGCTTTGCTCCTTACTTAGCACCTGTAACCCCTGGAGTTGGGTTAGTCCCAACAGAAATTCTACCCACCACACCTGTTATTGTTCCCGGAAGTCCACCTGTCACTGTCCCGGGCTCAACTACAACTCAGAAACTTCTCAGGACTGACAAACTGGAGGTACTTCCATTTTATTTGTGGTTTGAAATGCATTTGTGGTAGAAGTGTACTTCTATGTAGGTAAACGCTTGTAAGATATTGCACACACATTCATCTAAAAGCCATGCATTCATGATTCTTTGGTTTGAATTTGAAGCCAAGTATAAAGGAAATTAGTCTGTGGGAAAAGAGTATGTTTAACACACAAAAAGTCAGCTGCAAAATATTAGCAACCAGTGGAACACTGAATCAATCACTATGGCAGCCATAGTGATGGCTCCTGAAGGCCTCCAGCTGGGCTAGGCTCTTACCTTTGCTGGATTCTGGATTGGTCTCCAGGGGGCAAGTCAGGAGTCCAGAAGCCAGAGCAGTGGGGGACACTCAGGAACAAGGGAGGGAATAAGTTGGGTTATTACTCTTGACCAGTTGGTATGATCATATTTCACTATTTTAGGAACTAGTATGGCTGTACTACAACATTCCGGAATATCAGCCCTTGGTGTGTTGTTGGTAAACAGGGGGAATTGCAAACTGGGCAAATTTGTTGATTGGGACCGTTTCTTCAACTTACACTTAAGTGTTCTATAAAAGCCAAGAAAACAAGTACATATATTTATAAAACATAATTCTTAAGTCCTGAGTCAAGCCAACCCATCTGTACTTTACTGGGTAATATTTCTCTTTAATCAGAGTTAGAGGATTCATCCATTTATCTTAACTACTATATCCTGTGATATTTAATAGAGCATTTTATATGGGTGTGTAAAGATTTTAATAGATTTTTCAAAGAGCTCCTTTAATTCCACTACCAATTAAAGTTGTTAGGTGATATATGTGTATGGTTAGGATGTACCCTGAGCTTTATGTTGAATCCTTCGAGAATGTTCTTTCAAACATACATTTGTTTAAGTATCCACCCAATAAATCTTGAGGGCGGTAAAATGTTGCTGCCTAACGTCAGTTTCAATCCAGACTATATGGATCTCCACATGAAAAGACTGCAAACTCTAATCACTACTGTTTTGATCTAGCCTGTCCCTGTGAATGCTGAACAGACCTTTCATGGGACTCGATAAGTGTTTTGGGCTCCACCTGCTGGACCCATGAAGCTTATGTTCAGTACGTGACTGTGTGGTTTTAGAAAACAGATTCGATCAGCTGAGTTGGGAACAAACTGTCATTCCCAACAGTACTGATGGGCAAAGATATACGTAAAAATGACTCACCATGACTTTAGCAGAGCAGCTTTCAGTTCCCACTTCAAACCAGGAATGAAGTTGGCTACACACAAAGACCCTTGGTAAATGCTTACTGGCTGACCCACACCTCTGATGCAGTCTCAGACTGGAATCATTCCATTTACAGAGGAAGGCTTACTCAGAATCTGTGGGAACATCTTAGTAATCCTTATTGTGCACATTTCGTGAACTAAGAATGGAATGTTGGCTAATATTCAAAGTAGGAAGAAACAGTTGACAATTTTGTGACTTATCTGTTTACTCCTCAAACTTGCTTGGTGACTGGGGAGTGACACTGTAGTTCCCCAGTACGTTTGACTGTCATATCAGTTGACCCTTCATATAACATCACTGATGATCAGGATGTGAACCACCACTTAAATATACCCACTTTGGGATTGGAGCCTAAAAAGAAAATAACTCAAATTTTTACTAGTAATTCTTCCCTGCTAATGATATTTATAAATCTAAGAATTATGTATACATGTTATTTATGTTATTTCATGTTCTAATATTCAGGGCAGAATTAAGGATACTCTTTAAATTCTAAAAAACAAATAAACAAAAACACCTTTTACAGTAAACTCTTGATTCACCAGAATTTTCAGAGCATGAAGCATTCTAGTTACTTGAGGTTTCAGGGTAACTAAGGATTAAGGAATAAAAAAGAAACAACACACAACATTTCAAACTCTATTCTACTTCCTTTCATTTCTTTCTCTCCCTTTATCTCTTTCCACATTTCTCTCTTTTTTCTCCTTTTAAAATATGTTTCTCATTTTTCTGTGCTGTCAGAAATAGTAATATGGTGACCTTAAATGAAAATTTTTGGTGGCTTAGATATCATAATTCTTCAGATTTATTATCATGCTATCTTTATAGAGCTGGGGGGACATAGGGGAAAACTGGGGTAGTCACCCCCCCATTTCCCATTCTCAGAGAGGAGGAATGAGTTTGTCATTTCCCCCTACTCTTTTTGGAGTTGTACAGCTATGGCCTGGTGGCTTAAACTATGGAGAAATTATCCCTTCATGCAAAAAACCGATAGCATTCCAGAGTTGTTCAGAGTAGAAGATTTGTGTATATATATATATATACTCTCCAAATTATTATATATATTTATATATTCCAGAGACAGTGGAGGCCTTGTTGATTTCTCTTTGTTATTTTTCCCAAACTGCAGATTTTGACTTATTTTCTCAATATCCACTCTCAACCTAGAAAAGAGGGCAAAGCAAAACTCAAAATCGTTTTTATTAGGGATTCTGCTTACTTGTGTTCTTGATAATCAAACTTGCATTGTAAATGGCACAAAAGCCACCCTTCAGAGAAACGAAAGGAATTAATTCAATTAAAACACACACACACACACACACACACACACACACACACACACACACACGCACTGGCTGCGTGCAGAGGCGGCCAGGCCCCGTGCTGCATTGTCTGCTCTGTCCCCCTGTGTCCTAGGTATGCAGGGAGTTCCAGCGAGGAAACTGTGCCCGGGGCGAGACCGACTGCCGCTTCGCACACCCCGCCGACAGCACAATGATCGACACAAACGACAACACCGTAACCGTTTGTATGGATTACATAAAGGGGCGTTGCATGAGGGAGAAATGCAAATATTTTCACCCTCCTGCACACTTGCAGGCCAAAATCAAAGCCGCGCAGCACCAAGCCAACCAAGCCGCGGTGGCCGCCCAGGCAGCTGCAGCCGCGGCCAC
>NW_006284732.1:1805384-1847680 GCF_000327345.1 Myotis davidii | reverse complement strand
TGCTTAAGAGAGTGGGGAACTGAGCAATAGACCGCATCTTGGGAGAGCAGACCCTGGAGCAGAGAAGTAGCAACAGGTGACCAGTCAATGACTGACTCCTCCCTATTCCCATTGTTTTCCTCTTTTCATTTAGTTATCAGGGGGGCCAAGGGATTTGCTGAAAACTTTCTCTTCCTAAGTGAAATTTTACACAGAACACCAAGTCATGACAGAGATGCAAATGGAGCTGTACTGGCTGGTGCTTAAAAAATAAATGAGTAATTAAATAAAATAAATAAATAAATAAATAAATAAATAAATAAATAAATAAACAAGCAAAGGCTGTAACCGAGCATCCAGAACTTGAGTCACTTTCCTGTCCCTTAGAGACCAACAGGCACCTCCTTATCAGCACTTGGGGGCCTGTCATGGTCCCAGACTCCTGGGCCCCACCCCAGATTTTAAAATTCAAATGTTAGGTGTTTTGTATGCACATTAACATTTGAGGAGCACCTGTCTAGAGTCCCAGTGGTCGGCAAACTCATTAATCAACAGAGCCAAATATCAACAACACAACGATTGAAATTTCTTTTGAGAGCCAAATGTTTTAAACTTAAACTATATAAGTAGGTACATTGTTATTAACTTAATTAGGGTACTCCTAAGGCTTAGGAAGAGCCACACTCAAGGGGCCAAAGAGCCGCATGTGGCTCACGAGCCATGGGCTAGACCACTGATCTCAAACTTGGCTGTATTTTGAAATTACCTGAGGGGTCTTGAGAAGTTCAAACATCAGTCACTTCCCCCAAAGTTATTTAGCTGGTCTGGACGTGGCCTGGGCAGTGGCCTTTTTAAAAAACGGATTCTGATGTGCAGCCAAGTTTAAGAACCACTGGCCAAAGTTGAAGAAGGTTCTAATAAATCTGTGTTCATGTGAGATCTCTGGCTCATCAGCAGTCTGCTTGAATACATGCTTCTCTGGGCATGTCAGCTCCATTCTCTAAGACCAGTTTCTCTATACAACGCTGACCAGGGTTGGCACACCTTACACCTCTGAAGGAACAGTGTGCCTACTATAGATAAATGGTAGATGACCTGGGTTAATGGGGATAAAAGAAGAAATGGCCACTTACACAAAAAGGTCATTCTTCAGCCTGTTATCTTTAAATCAAGACTGTATTACTGTGCCTTCCTGCGCATTCTCATGTCATACTCATCAAGACGCATAGACGTTAATGGAGTGAATGTCAGTATGTTTAGTTACCATAGTTTCCTGGATTGTTACATTGTGCCCAAATTTGGAATTCCATCATTTCAGGGAATCTTGCAGCAGCATCAAAGACCACCCAGAGGAATGTAGTTTTAGATCAAACGCCAGCTTCTTTCTGATAATGACAAGGAAATGACTGAATCTGTCATATCTTTTTAGTGACATGAGAGGCTCATTAGAAACCAGCCTAGGTGCACTTGGATAAAGTCAAAGCATTCTTACTCTAGAACTTTCAAACTGTGAAGATAAGCCAGACAGAGCTTCTCTTTGGTAACACGAAGGGTCCCTGATCTTCAAGAGAGCAGTCTTGCTTTACACACAAAAATGGGGCTACGCGGGGAGATACCTATTTTGTAAAACATGTACCGGAACTTTGAATTCCACACTGCCTGTTCACTTCCTTTTGTTCCATGTTAAAGAGGCAGCACTCATTATTGTTGTCAGGGTTTCCTGACTCCTCAGATCTGCTTTTGGCCTGTGATGCCTGACATGGGCCCTTAGTCCGCTGGCCTCAGCCCATAGTTGGATGGTTTCTCGATCCGGTCACAGTAAAATCTGGCTGCATGTGCACCAGCTGGAGAAGGCCCAGCGGGGGCAGAGGATGTAAATGGTAAGGCCAGCAAGAATGAATGCCACGTGTCTGGCACATAGTAGGAGCTCAATTAAAGAGAACCTTTCTCTGCATAGGTGACTAAGGAAGCTCCCAAGATGTACTGGGTTTGGTGATCTCTAAAGTCTGTTCTAATACTAAAGATCTTTCAATAATAGTAAATAATATCAGTCAAATAATATCCTCTACATCAGAACATCTGTGTCCTAGAATGCTGTGTTATAACATGATTATTCATCCATACAGATTTCTAAATGCAATCTACTCGTGTGCCTCAAAGTGTGAGCTGTGTGAGATATTACTATGTATGCTTGATTCTCCCAGAAGACAAGCTGTTTGCATCTAGCAAAGATAACCTACAATATGGAGTGGTAGAAAAGAAGATGCTCATTATCCAGCTCAGTTTAGAGATCTGCGTTTCTTTACATTTCTAGATTATTATAATTTCTGTGACAATTACGTATCAGAAAAAAAGAAAACATGTACCTCCCCGGAGAAATATTTAATATTTCCTTTTCTACTTAGAGACTTCATTAAATGATTCTTTCTTAAATCAAAATGTTGTTCATCAATATTCTTCTAGTTAACATATCTAGTTAGCATAAAGATCAACCTAACAGTGGGTGTGTTCTATAACTCCTGAGGACTGAAAAAGTGAAGGGAAGAATTGAGGTCAAAATGACCTTGAGTTTACCATCCAGTTAATGTTCTCAGTGCACTCGGAGAACACACTATGTAACCTTATATAATTAGCACAGACTAAGTTAAGCTAAAGAAAATGCATTATTTAGCAATATAAAACTATACAGGCATGAAAGAGTTTAAGTAAAAGGGGTGTCATGGAAGCTACTTAATGGAGAATTTACATTGGAGGAAAGAATATTCAGTATAAAGAAGCTTTCTTATTATAGAGCTTATTGGTTTATAAAAACCTTCACAATTTTACTTTTAGAGCAATGATTTCATATTTGATGGCCTCTATTGAGACTGCCATCCAAAACATTTTCTCCATTGCCCATTCTAAACCTCTTCTATAGTCCTTTCCACTTTATTTCTAGCTCTTTCCCCACCCCATACCTCTTCTATGGAATGATTTTCTATCATTTCTATACTTTTAATCCTGAATCATCAAATGATGATAAACAACCCTTTATTTTCCAAGGAAAATATCATTTACTGTTTCCCACTTTGAGAGTTTAGTACTATTTTAATTTATTTCAAATGTCATAGTTCGAATTCAGAACTTTAGAACATAACATTTATATTTGTTATACAAACCTTAGGGATTTACTTATTGTGCTAACCATTAAAAATGGGTACTTCATTTTTTATTTGCATTGGAGTTATTCTTTTAAATTTGTTTATTTTCACAGAATTTCATCATCAAATTTTTAGATTTTTTTACAATTACCAAGGAATAGAAAAAAATTTCATTGTGGTCTAAATCAATCAATATTTGTTGTTATTTCAACTGTTTAAATGAAACTGTCTTCCCAAAAGTATGATTATAGATACTATTTCACTTCTATTATTTCAAGCAGTACTTTGCCATTTTTAGCTGTTTGTTCTTTTTGGCTATTGTATTTATTCTAGAGTTCCACATCTCATTAACTGGGTTGGTCGCTAATTGTAGTTAACTGTACAAGTAGAACTATTAAATATAAATTATTTTGATAGCTGAAAACACTAAATACCTTTTTTAAAGGTATTTTATTAGTATAATCCGGTAAGTTGTTTGAGATAAATTGAATTCTAATTTCAAATATAGTGGAAAACTTAGAATGGATGATAAGTTAGTCATTAGAAACAGTACAATAGAATAAAAGAGAGAAATTTGAGAAACTTACTATTCAAATTCAAAATTTGTTAAATTTGGAACCTTATTCCAATCCATGCTAGCAGAGTGAAGAGAAGAATTGAGACAATTATCCACATGATTCAGACAAAAAATTAAGATCCAAACCCAAACAGTTTTGCCTAAATAATCTTGTGTTTGAATATTTTTTTGCCTGAATTTTTTTGTCTCAGTTTGCCACTTCATTTTGTTAGGCTAGATCTTCATTAAAAATTATTTTTATGCAATTTAAGATATTATATTTTTTTACTTGGGTTCTATATATTTCGCACATTGATTATTTAATATTTGAAAACTAACTTATCAGAAGTTCTTCAATCCTATGACCCTTAAAAGTTTTGCTTTTTTTTTTCTGAAGCAATATAAAAAATGCTTATGGTGTGTATGCAAGCTGCTGTTTTGATTAACTTTCCTGAATTTCAAACATCTATATTTTACTCTCTTATATGCTTTTAACTAAGGTATAGTAGATGCATTTTTGCTTCAATACTAATTTAAGGTGTAATATTCATTTCTTTAGAGAACATTTTTGTTGTTGTGCATGCCTAGTGTTTTGTACGTTGTATATTGCATTCAGAATATTTTTTTCCTTCTCACCTATCCACAATGCAATGCCGTTCCCATGATGCACCTCTGCTTGCTGTTTACCTGTATGTTAATTCGCTTGAATCCCATTGGCCCACTGCCATCATGTGCTCGCTGCCTGTTATTAAAAGACTCAGTCGACTGCCAAAGCAATGAAGCGACCTCTCGAAGCATCTGTAGACCTGGTACTTTGACCTTTCACCTTTCGCTTTGCATGTAGCCTTTCAGAGAACCATCTGAGATTTGTATTACTTGTAAAATATTGGTTGCAAAAAAATCATTATTATTAATTAATGAAAAATTCAATAAGGTGTTTAGCCATCTCATTTTCATATATAATATGTAAAATAAATTAATCCTAACAAATGTTAATACCTTTTCCAAAAGAGTAAAGCAAATTTAAATTACTTGGCTCAGAAGATGCTTATTATAATTCTTATTAACATTTAAATTCAAGAAATGATCATTTAGTTAAAGTAAAAAATAGAATTAATGATAACACAAATGCTTCTTTCCTTCCTTAGAATAGTTTAACTCATTTAAAAAGCTGGAGCCATTTTTTGTTGTTGTTGCTTGATAGTTTTTCTTTTCCTTAGTTGAGATGCTACTGTTTTGGATTACAGAAATCATGCTTTCGCTCTCAATAACGAATTCTCACTCATTCGACATTGCCGCTGTTTAAATTAAGGTGCATGGCACAGGCATCTCCTTAGCTGTCATTTAAAAAAAAAAAATGTTGCAATTGATGATCTCTGTGGACACTGAAGTTGTATTTACTTTGAGTTATACATATCATGTCCGATTCTTCACTTATAGGCCTTTCCACCTGGTGCTCTTCATCCTTTACCAAAGAGACAAGCACTTGAAAAAAGCAACGGTGCCAGCACGGTCTTTAATCCCAGCGTCTTGCACTACCAGCAGGCTCTGACCAGCGCACAGTTGCAGCAACACACCGCGTTTATTCCGACAGGTATGTGCCCTGACCGTTCCAAGTCCTGTGTCTGTGTGCCCTTCTGGTCATGTGCTTTCTTCTCATTCCTCTAAGCTGTTTGGTGGCATCTAATTTGCTTTTAAAGGTACAATAAATACAGCCTGAAACTCATCATTGTCCTAGCTATCTATATATATATATATATATTTGCCTTGCTTGGAATGATAGCTATGGACTGTTAGGATTCTAAAGCCAAATATTTTATACAGTCAAGTGACAGATTAAACCCGTAAGAAGCAAATAGCCTAAGCCTTTTGGTTTCTTGTATTTACACACATGTTGTGTAAAATTGTTTATGTAAATAAGACCTTCTATGTGTGACAATTGAAATTTGTCATTAACCCTGAATGACTTTAAAAAAAGCGATTCCTATAAATACTAACCTTTTCTTTTCTATTCCTATTCAGAGCACTAAAAAATGAGGCTATTCAAATTAAAGCAATCCTCTACTCATATTTTTACATCCATTCTATCTCTTTCACCATTCTTCTCAACTTCCACCACGTTTACAATACAGAGAGCCAATGCCTGATAATATTAGATACTAAGATGCATTAACTCTATCATTCCACTAAAAGATGAATCATTTTAATCATAGAATCTTGAAGTTGAAAGATTATTAGTGACCTCATCCAGTTTATTGTTTTACAGATGAGAAAACTGAGGTGCCCCCACACCCCCCGCAAATGTGAAATGACTTGCCAAGATGGCACAACTAATGAAAAAAAAAGAGCTAAAACCTAGTTTTTCTATGATCGGTTCAATTTACATGACAAGACATTCCCTGGGTCTCCATGTGTGGAGACCACAGAGTTCTCCTTTAAAGCTTGGTATAAACCATCAAATATAAGGAACAAAAGTACAATGCATGTCAACCCTCCTCCATTTCTTACCCACCTCCCCGACCACAGACTTACATACACCATACACAGAAACAAGGAGCCACCATAAATTGACTGTGGTTTTGACCTTTAGTCTGTGTTAGAATCAGAAGCAGGAATAATAGTCTCATAATATTTTCTAGAGTGTCAAAAAAACAAGCAAAAAACACCAACCAGAGAGTGACTTAGCCCTTAGTGAGAAGACTGTCCATTGTGTTCTTAGTTTCAAAGTCAAAATTTTCATTCCATGATAGTAACTTAAAGGTAAATGTAAATGAGTAACAATTTTATCAAAAAGAGTTTGTTGATCCTAATCCATGTGGTTGGACTTTTCAGGTTCATTATCTATTTGCTTAAATCTCATAGTATATCAACAGTTAACATAGGAGGGAGTTGAATAAGTATTTCTATGTATTCTTTGTATGAAGTCTATACTTTGAAATGAATTACAACCTGTTATAACAATATATTTTATAGTAAAAATATAAATTACAAGTAAAATGGTTCTTAGTATTTAGTTTTCTTATTTTAGTTCTGCTCTACTCTTAAAAAATGTTCATAGACCTGTAGAGTCAGTCTCTAAGTCAGCACTTATTAGGGCTTCACTTTTGTTTATTACAATCTTAATTAGTGCCACTTCAGTGCAGTAATAGCACAGCAGTGTCTGTACATGCAATCCATTGGATATGACATGTTTGTAAAATAATTACTAGAAGGTAAACTTACCTCAGGGTCCTGTGTGATTTCTACAAATGCCTTATTTTATAGACCCCATCACTAGATATTTTAGGAGAAAAAAATAAGGAAGAATATACTGAGGGGAAAAACATAAAAAGACAAGTCTATTTCTGAAGACTGGATGATAATGCCACTACCATTTCCTGGGCATGTCTATATAAATCCTGGAGCTAAGCCATGCAAAAGACTGAAGCCCTCTAATTCATATTTAACACTTCAATCCAATAATGATTGATTTGCTAAAGCACTGAAAGAATGCTCATCTTAAAATGGTTCACCTGGAAACCATTTAAAGACTTCCAAAGCAAGAATGAATATCATCCCTTATTCAATGACTTGATTATTATTGATGAAATGAATTGCATTGAGGACCAATAGGCTGAACTGGCTGCTATGGTTGTGCACTTCTGCCCTCTGCTGGATTCTTTAAGAACTGTTTAAGTGTGTCCAGCAACCCTCAACTGAGTGGACTGTTGGAAGCCAAGTTCACTTAATTCTGTGAATTATACATGTTTCCAACTATAACATTATATTAATATCATAGTTAACAAAGATGTACATCTCATTTTCTGAAATGGCATTTCAACTTCTAAGAAGTTTTCACATGTTTCTCTTAAACGATGAAAGATAAAATAGTTTTATTACAAAAGAATTAGTAGCATAATCTTCCCCCCCCACTTACATCCATAGCATAATTTCAGTGTTATTGTGCCTCTAGTTTTTATTTTAGGCTTTCTTCCTCACAAATCACATTTTCAGCCTAATTTTTAAATGATAATGGTAATTTTCATTGTTAATCATCATTGTTTGAAATCTCTTCAAATTAAGTGATGGTGTTCAAAAGTATTTTTTTGCGACTTAGTAGGTGGTGGGCCCATTATTTTTAAAATGACACATTTTGATTTTTCAATAAACACTTTAACAATTGTCGTAAATATGAAACAAAAAGCATTTTATGTTCTCCCGGAGGTTGCCCTTAATTGACAGGTCATTCATAAGTGAAGTTTTTGTTATGCTACTAAAATTCTCCCATTGACACAATGTGAATTTGGATTTCAGAAATTCTGCCTTCAGTCTTTGGAGATATTAACATAAAATATTATGTAAAATATGGGATTCTTCTCCCAACCTTGCTAATATAATTATCACCCTGGTTGATGCGCTAGCACATTTTCAGTGGGTGGGAGTTTTCCTTTTATTTATTTTTTGTTTTTTGCTTTTTTTCCCTTTTTTTGATAGAGATTATTTTAACCTAGTAGTTATACTTTTTCTTTGCTATGTTAGGAAAGTGGCAAAAACCACACACATTTACAAAAATAGTAGCATACTAGTTCTTGGCATTTCTCTGACAGGTTTATTCTGAGTTACTGTAAGTGTTCTTATAGACATTATCACATTATTCTTCAAGATAGTTCTGCCAGTGCCAGGCATAATTATTTGCATTTTGCAGATGGAAAAACTGAGGCTGTGTCTATGCTGCAAAGTGTGATATATAATTAGTGGAATTATCCAGATAATTCTGACTCACAGATTCTAGAGTTGAAATGTTTGTGCAATGGAAGCAGAAAACATTTGAGGCTGTGTTGATGAGAATTAGTGCCTTTGCGAAATTCTTCAGCCAATGAGAACAAAGATGACCCACTGACCCCCCCTCCTTGACTTATTTCATTATATTGGAAATATGGAATAAGTAGAACATGGAACGGTGGTAGCACAAATGTTGCCTAGTGATCAGAAACCATAATGTTACGTAAGGTTATCACATATCTTCATGAAAGATTAGTCAGTGTGTAGCGGAAACTATATCTATATAAAAACACAGCAAAATTTATATGTCCTATTCAAGTTGGTAAACAGTAATTGAACACATAATGTGCTCTGGGTTCCAGAACCAATAATGAGGATACAAATGAGTTCAGAACTAGAAAAAAACAAAAACAAATGGAAGACAAAGCATGGCCTTCATTAGGATATGAGCACAGCTGTTTGAGAGTGGAGGAGAAAAAGGCATGTGCCGTGACTGGTTGACAAAGGATGAGGAGAAAGAAAGACTTTCCATAGCAGAACTTTGCTTAGCACTTTATAAGGAAGATTTAACTAATGATAGAAGAGCATCCCTGATAGGGGGGTACAGCATGGGTTGGGCAGAATGTACTGAGAAATAGCAAGTGGTCCACTGTAGCTACAATGTAAACTACATAAGGGACTGTGGATGGGTGGGGAGATCAGCGTGGAATGAAAAGGCAGAGATGGGGCTAGGAAGCAAGATCAGGACCAGATGTGTTCCGATATTCATATCACTTTTAGGCCACGTGGAGATCGCGGTTCATCAAATTAATGTGGCTGAGCATTCCAGCCATAGCCTGAACTGGAACCAATGTGATGTGTCCAATCCTAGCCCAGTATGGTGGCAGGAGCTGCTGCTGACGGTTTGCAAACGAATGACATTCACATGCACGACACAGGAAAGCCCTCCAAGAAAGCCCCTCCTTATTGGAATGCAGAGACATAACATGGAATTTTTTAGGGATAACTTTGAATCCAGCCACAATTGATTTAAAATGAAGTCATTCACAAACTGGGTACTTTAAATAAATTTTAGGAACAAATTGCTCCCATCACACTTTCACGAATGGCTGAGAACATTCATTCAACCAATTGTCTATCTACTGTGTAGATAGACCTAGACAGACATAAACAAACCCTGTTCTCCCAGAGGACAAGACGGATATTCAATAAGTGAGAAGACAGATGGATATTCAAGAAATACCCATAGAAATATATATTAAAAATTGCTATTAGTACTATGAATGAAAAAGTAAAGAGTTCAGTAAGATTTAAAATAGAAAGCTGATTTAAACGGCATATGGAGGTAGGTAAAAGAACAATTGAACGACTTTCTAAAGAAGTGACATGTACCATTAAACCTGGAAGATGAAAAGAATGGGGTAAAGATTATTCTAGTCAGAAGGGACAGCTTACGGGAATCTCAAAAGTAGGACAAAGATGTGCTGTGTTTAGTTCAAAGAAATGAAAGGCTGTTTCATCAATCGAAAATCAATAAACTTCAACCTGTTCCCTAAAGGAAAAAGAAAGAAATGAAAGACTAAACTGTCTGGGTCGTGATTCTAGGGGGACTGGGGTATAGGACAAGCTGGGGAGGTAGTCAGGACAGGACCATAGGTGGCCTTTATCCTAAAAGCAATGCGAAGGCAATGAGTCGTTTCCAGCAGAGAAGTGAACTGAGCTGTATTCGGAAAGGTTTACTCTGCCCACAGAGTGGAGAATGGACCAAGCCAAAGACAAGGAGGGAAGCAGGAAGACCAGTTAGGCTATTATTGCATAGCTGAGCCTAGAGCCAATAGTGATCAAAACTTGAGAAATGGCAGTAGAGATGGACAAACAGACAAATACAAGGCACATTTTAGAAGCAAGGTAGCTTTACTTATAGGTGAGTTGGACCAGGAAGTTTCACAAGGGGAAGTGGCATCAGGCATAGCTTTCATTTTAAGCTACAGTTACTACATAGATGGCGATGTCCATTTAGCATTTCCTGAGGTGGAGAAACATTCTGTGGGAAAGATCAATGTTTGGACATGAGAAATTCAAGACACTTGTCAGACATGCAAGTTGAAAGGCCTGGTGAGCAGATAGATAAAAAGACCTGGAGCTTAAAGGAAAGAACTGGGAAGGATAGATAAATCTGGTAGCTTGATCTCATAGATAGTATTTAGATCCTGGATTGAATAATATTATGAATTGAATGATATACCAGGGAAAAGTAGAGCAGATGAAAAAAAACTAGAACTGAATATACATATATTCACACACACACTGAGTGACCAGATTATTATGACAACCTGACATTTGTAGGCAAATTAGCCATACACTGCATCATATGGAATATGGAAGCCGAAGGCCTGTTCGAACACCTTTGCTGTCTGCAGTTACCAAGATAAAACGTCTCCAATTCGCACAGGAACACAAGGATTGTACAGTCGAGCATTGGAAAAAAGTCATGTGGTCCGATGAATCACGTCCAGTTGCATCATGCAGATAGCAGAGTGAGAATTTGGCAGAAACAGCATGAAAGCATGCACCCCATATGCATGAGTACAACCCTTCAAGCTGGTGGGGGCAGTGTTATGGTTTGGGGCATGTTTTCGTGGCATGATTTGGGCCCTTTAATTCGTGTGGAACAACATCTGAATAGCACAACATACCTAAGTATCATTGCTGATCAAGTTCATCCTATCATGTTGATGGCATATCCCAATGGAGATGGCTTCTTCCAACAAGACAATGTGCCATGCCACAGTGCTCGTATTGTGCAGGAGGGGTTTTAAGAACATGAGGGAGACTTTACCTGGTTTAGGTGGCTCCCCACAATCACTAGATCTCAATCCAATTGAGCATTTGTGAGACAAAGTTAAAAGAGCCATCAGGCAGCTGGTTCCACAACCATCAAATCTCACAGAACTGGACAGTGCTATTCATCAGGCATGGTGTCAGATTCCTCGCATCACCTTTCAACATCTCATGGAGTCAAAGCCAAGAAGAATCGCTGCAGTACTGAAGGCAAAAAGTGGCCCAATGAAGTACTGCTGGGGTGGTCATAATAATCTGGCCACTCAGTGAATTTTTGTTTATCAGTTTATAATCTGTGTGTGTGTGTGTGTGTGTGTGTGTGTGTGTAGAGAGAGAGAGAGATGAGTTAGAAAATGTAAGAAAAAAGTAGTTTTCTATGGATGGAGTAGCCAAGTGCTAAATGCTACTGAGGTCAGAAAGTTAGGTGAAGATGAAAGAGTTCTTACTGATTGCTGAAATATGGACATCTTTGGTGGCATTAGCAGTTTGAATAGAGAGGCCAAAATGAAAGCCAAATTGGAGAGGATGGAAGAATAATTGGGGACAAGGAAGTGAAAATTTGTGTAGGTAACTTTTGAAAAATTTGATTGTAAAAAAGATTAGAAAGATAAGGTTGGAGAAAAATCAGAAATGTCAGGAACAGGATTTTGAGGTGTTGGGGTCTGTGTGTATGTTATTTTTATTTTTTTAAATATATTTTTATTGATTTCAGAGAGGAATGGAGAGGGGGAGAGATAAAAACATCAATGATGAGAGTCATTGGTCATCTGCCTCCTGCATGCCCCGCACTGGGGATCAAGCCTGCAACCCGGCATGTACCTGCCCTGACCAGGAATCAAACTGTGACCTCCTGGTTCATAGAGAATTGAACCATGACCTCCTGGTTCACAGGTTGATGTTCAACTACTGAGCCATGCCAGCTGAGCTATGTGTGTATTTATAATTGGATATATTGTCATGTTTGCTTAAAGAATTCAGTACTAGTCCAGTTAAATAACCTCTTTTCCTGACCAGTTAATATTAGCCTGATCAAAATGCAGACCAGGCAAAAAGTCTGCCTCAGGTATAAACAGTTCAGCAGAGAGAATAAAGACCTAAATATCTCAGCTTCTGCATCTGGTATCTCAGAAGGAAGTTCTAAACCTAAGTGGGCACACCTACATTCATTACATATGATGCCCAATCTTAAATTACCTAAATCCTTGTATTGCTTTGATTTTCATCCTAAGGAACTAAACCAGAAGGACACAGTTATTTTAATACAGTTTGGGTTTTGTTCGTTTTTTCAGTCCTCCACAATATACACTAGTATTTGTGGTCATGTTTTTCTGATTGAAGAACATTAATAAGACCACCCACAGCCAAGGCAATTATTCCCAAGGAAGGGCTAAAATCCTCCCTCCCCACCTCCCACTTACCCACTTAGACATCAACTTGACATTTCCTAGGAATTTTGCCAAAGGTCCCCATCAGGGATCACCTAATAGCAAGCTATGACAAAGATTCCTAACCCTGGTTCTACTCCGCCCCAATTCTGCATTCTTTTGCCTCTACAGTGTTTAGATTTATTGCTAGGCACCACTCCTTTGTCATAATGAATGTGGTAGCAGAAAATAGATCCCATACACATCCAGGTGATTCTGCCATGGGAACCTCAGTCTTCCTACATTGTAGGGCTTTTAAGCAGTAATCTAAAATTCACCTGACCTACAAGCCTTTGATTTGGAGGATCCAGAGTCTTTAACTATTGAGTGTTTTTATTATCATATTGTTATTGACACAAAACACTTTGCGACCAAACAAGCAAACTATAATGCAACAAGGTCAGCATAACTCTGTGCGTACAAAACCTGAACTGGATTCAGGAATAGATTCTATTTCTAGCCTTACCTTTGACTCACACTATGCATGACCTTGGATAGTGTTACCATGCCTCAGATTTTTCATCTGTAAAATATCTACTTCTTACCTTGGAGGATTAATTTGATGATATCTGTAAAGTACTTTGAGGTCTTTGAGGAAGGCCACTGCAGCATTATCACATGTCATTCTTAGAATTATGTCAATGTATATGAATAGAAAGTGTGAACAGTAGTCTAAGGAGTGAGCTTTGAGTAATATTGGCTTAAAATAAATCAGATATAGCTGTGTCAGTGCTGAAAATGTGAATAACGCTAAAAGACTGTGTTAACTAACCCTACTTATTTCTGGTTGTGCTTCAATCTCACTTTGAATGTTAACTCTAAACCGCTAACCTGTTTCTTTCCCTTTATTCACTTTTTCCACCTACCATTGCATGCCATGCAGGGTCAGTTTTGTGCATGACACCCGCTACCAGTATTGGTAGGTTTCAACCTTTTTTTATTTGTCTTTTATATTATGTATAATACTTCACTTGCTTGAAATTTATTTCAGAGGTGGTAGAAATGCTTTAGGAAATGGTAGACCTGAAGGCTTATTTGGCTTTAGAGTTAATGTATAGGTTTGTTAAATGTACTTGTCTATTTAAGAAAATGACTGCTTTGATGTGACTAGAACAGCCACTGTGCTAGGACAACCACTACAAAACATAAAACCACAAGTATGAGTCTGTTTTTAAATGATCTGTATTTTGTTTTTCTTTATAGTTTACATGGTTTAGCAAAAGAAAAAAAGCTTGATCAGAGAGGCAGGCTGATTTCATCAATGTTTTAAAGTTTCATGGTGGTGTGCCTTTATCTCCTCTTTGCTGTGTGTTAGAATTATCAGAGTTTCCCAGAAGTATTTATTTTTTAAAAATTATAAATGGATGTATTTTGAAAACAAATATCTGGCCTGCCTTGCTTATTATTCGTTTTAATTTTAAGTGTTGATTTATTTGCAATGAATATTTATACATTAGCATCCCCTTGGTATATTAACCTTAATAGTATATAGTTATCCCCATACATCCCAGCGCCTTGGTGCAAAAGCCTGTCTTTAGGACAATGAATCCGTTCCATTTAGAGTAAAGGAAAGTAAGCCTTGGCAAAACTTGTCTGGCTATTTCGTAGTAACTGTGTTAAAATATACATCAAGGCCATGATGTTTGCTCTATAGTTTATTGACTCATATAAACCATAATCCCTGGTAATTTCAGTTCAAACAAGTAGCCCCAAATTGACCAAAAAACAATTTTTTTCAACTTAATCACAAATTCTGAAGAATATCATATCCCAAATTAGGCCTACATATTGTATCTTTGATATTTTGGAAGTATGATTAACCATGACTATCATATACTATTACTTAATTGGACATTACATTTCACGTGTTTAGAAGCAACCTTTATTACAAACACTATAGACTCTGAATTGGGAATGATCTATTGTTAGAAGTAAAATGTTTGTAAATACATCAACCAAAGTAATCTGCTTTGGCCTTTCTGGGAATCACTGATTATGTTTTAAAACTTCCTTTAATTGTACTTGTAATAAGCTATTTTCCCTTTTTTATTTCTCTCCCATGCTTCCTTGCTTTGCATTGTGATTGCATGCCATCTGCTGGTTTAACCCATGATGGCTTGCTGCTCTGATATTCACCATGCCAAAATACCACTTCTATTACCATAATGCTACACCCTCCTGTTCATTGCTCCCATGGTTCCCCTCCTGAAAGTACCCATGATGCACAGCGCTACGTCAGCCACTGTCTCTGCAGCAACAACTCCTGCAACAAGTGTCCCCTTCGCAGCAACAGCCACAGCCAATCAGGTTTGCTCCTTTTAAAGCTTTCTTTCACAAATCCCAAACTCTAAATGAGTGCTGATATTTAAAAAAAAAATTCTCGGTGAGAATTTTTTTTTCATGTTTATCCATCAAATTTTATTTTTTTAATTAGTTTATAGCAAGCATTTATGGACAGGTTGCACTTATTTAGAGTTAACATTTACTGCAAATAATGATGTAGCTATGTTTTGTGTTGCACTGTTTGTTTTCGTACCTAATATTGTGTAATTAACCTGACAGGCTTAAATTCCTTTTAGTACAGCATTATGTATCCAGTGGTTTGTGAATCGCCACAGAGAAATTACAAAAGCTCTCCCACAGGTGCTTCAAAACTGGCTAATTTTGATTCAGTTCAATTCAGACCCTATCCGTCTGTTATGGAGGAAAACAATTCTCCTCCCCTTTTTCTGTAGTTTCAAATTTGAGGTCTGAATGATTCTTGTTAACATTTCACCTTGGCCATATGTGCTTCCAAACTCACTTGGTTCCCACTTTACAATCTGTTCAGATACCAGCATAAGAGCCAAACTATTGGAAGAAGAGGACTTAGAGGCACTGAGTTCACAAAGGCTGGATATAACTGTTTAGGGACGTTTAACTCTGTTGGTTTAATGCATGTGCCAATAAGACATGGATGTAGTATTTTTCAGTGAGGGCCAGTTGGCTACTTCCCATCCCCTAGTCACAGGTTGCCTGCAATCCTGACCACAGCAAACAAGTGCTCCTGGTTTGGGGATGCACATGAGGATGAGTCAGCATAAACTCTTACCTGGCCTAAAAAAACACTTTACTTTGCATTTCAACCCTTCATAGAAGAGCATTTTGGTTTTGGTTTTAGTTTAGTTTTGTTTTTGGCTTATTGTGGGGTTGTGTTTTTTTTTAGATAAAGTCAACATAGTGACAAAAAATGAAAAGAGATCTAGGAGTAGGCTGCAGGGAGGTTCAAGCTAATGAGAAAAACTAGTGTCAGGGCATAAATGGCAGATTTCAGAATGCATTCTGCAGGTGGGAAGGGCTGATTCTCACTCTTCCCGAGGTCAAGTGAATAAGCGATTCCAGGGCTATAGGTTTCATCACTAAAAAGATAGGTGTGAATGCACTTCAATGAAGGAATAAAAATAAAATCCCATGACAGCTCTTACTGTGCCCTACACATTGTGACAAAACAGGAAAGAATGAGGGAGAGAGGAGAGGCCATGTGGGCACTCAGAGGCTAATGCAAACTATTGACAGTTCTTCATCTTTACTCACTGCCTCCAAAATGCCAACTGACCTCTAAAGAATTTTAAATCAGCTTCAAAACAGATATAACAAAGAGAAATAAATAAGTTTCTTAGCTGGGAAGATTTTTTAAAGTATTAGGATGGGAGCCAGGAGAGGCAGTTTTCATTATTAGGTTCAGAGCATCTCTTTTCACTTGCTCATTCTTAATAGGAGAGCTGGATGCCAGTTTCTTTTATGTGTAAGCCCTGCCTTCTTGAATCATGTTTTTGTGAGTTTTTATACAATTTTTGTTACAAAGTCCCTTCATAGGAAAACAAGTTTGAAGTATAATAGAGTAGCATTGGTTATCAGAGTAGTATGGAATTTTACCTATACTTTATGGCAAGTTAAGCACCTCTAATACAGAAAGATCTTTTTTAGGAATGGAAAGGAAGTCAAGATAAAGAAATAATTTTGAGTTTTAGGATAAATTACTTTTATTATGATAAATACTTGATTGCATATCATAAATATTTTTTTCAGCCAATTAATTTCTTTGGCTACTTTGAGTGATTATATACATATATGTAGGTTTATTTATATGTGTAGGGAGATGGGGTAAAAAGTATGAAATATTCAGAAGCTAAAATATATCATTTCACAGCAGAGTGTAATTGGGAAAGAAACTAACAAGTTTAATTTCAATTAAGTCAAAAGAAATATGATTCAAAGAGTGCCTGACAGTAGCTTCAAGAACCCCAGAGTCTGTGTTTTGTAGTGTTGAATGTAATAGTTGCTGGATTACACTTCAGTGATGATGGGAAATCCTGTAGCAGCTCTTGATGAAGTTCTGCTTGCACATGGAAACCACAGGAAAGAAATAGTAGTAAACATAAATTTTCAGATATGATATTCTATTTGTATTTTCAACAAGTTTCAAAGAACCAAGCAGCTACCAAAGAACTTGGAAATTCTGTTTAGTGCCCAAGAATTCAGAATTCAGAGATTGTTGATGACTGTGAAGTGACAAGCTTATCCCCTTGATATTTCACCCTTTAAACTCTAAATGAATCCTATCCATGTGAATTATATGTGATTTAAATGAAATGAATTTCAGTTCCCTCATTTGTGAAAAGATTAGAACGAGATCTCCTTGAAACCCCTTCCAGCTCTAGGATTGAATAAACCTACGGTTCCCTAGCTGTTACTCTAGGCCCAGTGTAGGAGATTATAAAGGTAGACACAACCAGAACAGAGAGTGGTACTGACTCAGAGTTCAGTGGATGATAAGCCTTCTGCCTTCTTTCCCTTCATTGAGAGATCTGTCTTTAACACAAAATGTGGAAGGGTTTTGACAGTTTTTCAATTCATTTGATCAACTTAGACTGTCAGTTCAAACAGTTCAAATCTCATAGGTATTTGTAATTAGACACAAGTTGTTCGCAGAAGAAGGAAGATAGACCAAAACATCCCATGGCAGATCCTCCAGTTCAGTGTTTCTTTACATGTTACCCCTGGTGAGTCAAGATGAACAAGCGACAAATCTATAAACTCTATCCTCAGGGCTTAATCAAAGTGCCAGCGATGACAAAATCCAAATACTTCTAGGAAATATAAAATAATTTTTTGGTTATTTACCTGCCAGTAGATATGTAAACAAAAATACAGTAAACAAATTTACTAACAGCTATTTCCTATTAGTAAATTAAGGTCTTTGGGCCTTCATATACAAATTATAGCTAATAATAATAATAACAGTATTCTTATTATTTACAAACTACTTATTATGTAAAAGATAGTCTAAATGGTCTCTCTCATTTCATATATATGATATGTCATATCATATGTTTTATATTAAATGAGAGAGGATACTTATATATAGATACACTCCATTCTTACAACAGTCTTATAAGTATGGTTATCATCATCCCCATTTTGTAGATGGTAAAACTGAAACAAAGTTTAACTACCTTAGGCAAAGATAAACAGCTAATAAATGGTCTTGGAATTTAGTCCCAGGCAGTTTGTCTCCTGAGGGCTTGCCGTTAACCACCATGCTCCACTGCTTCTCTCTATAATTTTAAATACACAGAAGTCACTTCTCCCACAAGTAAAACTATTTTTTGAATGAGACCCAATAGCAGTTGCTATAGGAGAAAATGGAAGGAGTCTTGCTAATGCAGCTCAAATAAAGATGAATCCTAAACTAGGAGATGAAATAAATTTGAGCATAGCTTCAAGATAGTTATGTAATAGCCAGGTCATATTTAAAAACCATACAATTTAAATGGTATTCTCATTTTCAGTTCTGATTTCCCTTGTTACCAAGCTATTTATGAGATGATTGGCAGAAACTAGGAGTAAAGTCTAGGATAGTGTTTCACAAAATATGCCCATGAACTTGGTTTCACTAAGACAAATGACAAATGACTAATATATATATAGCCATTTAGTAATATTCTGTTTAATACTAGAACCAGTGAGTAGACTGAAAATTATGAATAATTTCTATACAAATAAGATAAGTAAAAAATAAAATACAAAGTAAAAAAAAATTAGTCATTTGTCTTAGTGAAACCAAGTTCATGGGCATATTTTGTGAAACACTATCCTAGACTTTACTCCTAGTTTCTGCCAATCATCTCATAAATAGCTTGGTAACAAGGGAAATCAGAACTGAAAATGAGAATACCATTTAAATTGGCCAATTTAAGCTACTAGCAGATGGTCCAAATGTACAACTCTATAGATGTCTATATTGAAACAAATTTAATCTCAGAGTGTACACTAAAAGAGGTAGAGATAAACAGCTTAGTAACTGGATTACCTAGTTTTTCATATTCTAAAACATTTTATTTAATAAAATGAGAGTATAGATTTGAATTCCTAGAACTTTAATTATTATAGTACCCTAGGCTGTCATTGCTTTATTATTTTTATTTCAAAGCTACAATCTATTTCAAAAGAGGAATTTCCAAATAAATATGTGTTAAGTATTAATTTCTTTATCTATACACAGGATTATTCCGTTTACTGAATCACATCCTGGAATGCCCAATTAAAATACAATTTATATTCTGGGTCTTTCCCTGAACCCCGGCAACTAAATGTACTTTTCCTGAATGTACTAGATGTAATTCCTCTGAATTAATCAAGGACCTTGCCTGCATGATCCTTAAAGCATCATCACTAGATAGAAATAATGACCAGCACAAAGGTGGGAAAGTGTAAAGTTTAGCAGAGAAGAGCTAACAATAGATTGGTCAGAGCTTCAGTTTGCAGGAGTGAATGCCTACAACGTAGGTTTGATTCAGAGTGTGCAGGATTAAATGTCAGGTTACAGGGTTTGGCTCTTATTTGGCCCTTGAAGAGTTTTCAAACAGGATAGGACTCTAGGACGAATGAGAAGACGGTTTCTAGGCAGGAGAGTCTGTGCAGACCATTGAGAGGTTTCAACAAGAGCCTGAACTGGAACTGGGGCAGCTGGAAGGTGACCTACTTTGTCTTGCCTTTGCCCATGACATAGAGAGAGCTACTTTTAGCCACAGAGAAACAGAAAAGTGATTTCATACTATGGCAAAAGCTGTCCAAACAAATGTCACACGACAGAAAAAGAAATGTGGGCTGACATGAAAGATTAACCACAGGAAGGACCTGAACTGAATGCCTTCAAAAACAGCAGCTGGGTGGACTCAGTGGTCAAATGCCTCCAGTGTGCTTACCCTAGCGTGTGGCTCCCATGCCCCTGCCTAAATGAGACTTCAGAGCCACAGAAGCTCAAAGACCTCCAGGCCTTTGCGCAAAAGGAGGAGTCCCTTCAGATTTGGTGCAAATATATATGGCCCATGTTAGAGCTATGTGGACAGCAACTATTCATCTGATTCATTCTGGGTCATGAGTTCATGCTACGAAGAAAAATTCTTACACATTGCATATTAAGATTTTTTTATGCATTACTCCATCACTACCTTTAAAGCTGGTGAGATCAAATTATATTTCTGGCAATATGTTAACCAACACCTCACATCTTCAAAAAGTGACAATTCCTCTTTAAAATGATGACCTGAAGGTCACGTCTTCTGAACCCTCCCCTAAAGATTAAATCCATTTAACAGAAAGTTGGCCTTAGGAAGAGCTTAGTGAAAATTTGTTAATAATATATCATACACCCACAACCCTTTATTTCCTGAAATATTTGACAAGTCAGAAAATCCCATTTTCCAGACATGCCTGATATAAATTCACTATAATCCATTTCAACAATATCTTATCAGAAATGTGAAATAATTACATGCAACCAGATTCATATATTATGCTTTGTCTCACCTGTTACAAATAACTAGACAGGGAAGAGGAAAGTAAATCATGAGATTTTACTTATTTCTCCCATATAAATGTGAATACAACTTCAAAGTTATTTGTGTATACAGATTCTTGGGTATGTAAGTTAGCCTATACCAACCAAGAAATCTAGAAGGTAAGGTCATGTTTCACCCAAACTCTCATCTCAAAGAGTTGTATAAAACATCTATTATTCAAAGCCATCTGTCGGGACTATATTCAGACAAATGCAGGAGGCATTAAACACCCCCATATCCACCATTTGACCAATTTGGAGCCTGTTTCTTCACAAGAAAAACAGTGGTTCTGCAAAGCCCCCATGTGGGAGGAGTAGACTCCTGTCAGGTACCTCTCCTGAAATACTCAGTAACGTGGCTGGCCTCTGTGTGTGGATGATCAAACTGAAGACTCCTTTCTTGGTTTGCTGGTTCCTGGAAACAGATTATAGAAAGCGGCTGGGCCCCAAGTATGTTACACTGCAGAAAGGCCCAGACAGCAAGTGTCAGATCCAACCCTTATGAATTGGCCTCTGCTGAGACAGCTATCTCAGCATCCCACTGCTACAGCTGTTTAGCCACCTGTAATGTCACATTTTGCTGATATTCCAACTATAGAAAGGGTTCTGTTTCAGTAATGGATCTGGTTGCTTTAAATGAAGCAGAATTGCCACATGAAATATTTCGTGGAGAGAGGTAGAAGTGAGTGTGTGTGTGTGTGTGTGTGTGTAGAAGGAGAGAGAGAAAGGAGAGAGAGAGAGAGAGAAGCCTGCTGTATCTCTTCAGGTAAAAAAAAAAACTATAAAAATTACAGTATTTGCATTCAGTTATTAGTTCAAGCTTCTTGGCAATTTGAGTCTAAATTCCATGATGCAGTGTGGCTAGGGCACTGGAATCCAGACTTGCTAATGTGCTCAAAATTTTTTAGAGGAGAGGTGGGAGGGGTACTCCGTCTTGGGTGAACTGGGCTCTATGAGAGCCCTATAGAGGCAGATTACTTTTTCTCTTCAAGAAAGCAGAAAACAAGAAGACAATAGACCTTTTATTTTCCTGCCTCAGAAGCAGCTGCTTTGCAGGTCTGCCATGAGGTTAAATTAATAAATGTATTTGCAGATTCTCTAAGGAAAGGCTAAGTTATATAAGTGTTGTAATCTAGTACATTTTCATTTCCTATGAATAATTTACACCTCCTGGTGAGACACTTGGGTAAAATTCTTTTGTATATAGCACCTAAAGACATAATATCAGTTCCAATTTTGTGCAGCTGAAGAGAAAATGTCAAGGGTTCTTATGTGGAGCTGCACTGCCTGGTGGATTGTCCTACTTAGTGCGCTTCAAATCCCATCCTCTTTTGCATTTTGATGGAATTTGGGGGAATCTTTTGAGATTGATTGGAAAGTCGTATTCCCTATAGTATTTTGACTTTTGTTGATGGTAATGAAATCAGGCTCAGGGTTTTCTAATTTGAGGTTTCCTCTTTTGAGCAGAAGGAATATATAGCTCCTTGTATATGTGTGTGTTTATTTCCAGCTCTAGAGGAAAGAGAGACTCACTGCCATGCAGGAATTCAGACCCACTGCCAAGAGGTGAAAGATGAAAGGGGTCCCATTTCAGAGTTGCTCAAACAGAATGAAATTTTGGTTCATACGCATTTTCCTCCCCAAGTTCTGCCACTACTGCCTGCCTTCTCACACTTGCGCCTGTGTGTCTGGGGAAGTTGCCAGTCTTTCAGTGAATGGAGAGGAGAGGTCTTTAGTGCTTCCCCATAAGAACAGCAAGCTAACCTGGCTGTCGCTCCACTTAACCAGATATGACACCATTGTGTGTCAAAGACAAATTGGGTCCGGCCTCCCAGCCCCTTCTTGCATTCCCTCTAAGCAGATCTTGGTTTCTAAGATCTGAGTCTGCTGATCATTCTAGAAGCTACCAGTGCGGGGAGGTGCCAAAGATACCTAGGAGTTTACTGCCTACGCAAAGAGTTGTGAAGCAATCAGACAATGTCACATAGTCATATACTCAAATACTACTGCATGGGAAGGAAGCTCCATGGTAGGGCTTTATCCCTACAGTGGGGAGATAGATCTTGAGGGAAGTGAGGGAATTAGACAGGTAATGAACAGGTGAGGTTGCTCCTAAGTAGTGTAAAAGTTAAGGGGCAAGTGCGGAGGGTGGGGTAAGGGCAAAAGAGAACTGGCATTATAAATGTACCAGCATTATGCTTGACATGTGTTCACACTTAACCAGATCATTCTCCATTTGGTGCATGTGACAAAATCAAGGCTCAGTTTGGCCACAGCTCTAATCCGTAGTCGAGCCAGCATCTGACCTCAAGTCTATATGACCCTGAAGTCAATGCTCTCTCACCCTTAAACCGCATTGTTCCCCATAGCCTATGAGGTTCAGACAGTCGTTTCAGAAGCAGTCTAGGACTTTGTCCCACAGCAGAGGCAGATGGAGAAGCTATTACTACATCAGATCTGGGCTAAAGGATGCATTCCAGGCCATGCTGCAGTGAGTGGGAGAGTAAAGGGGACAGTGCATTTGGGCAGTGCTAGAAAATTCAGTGGAGTAGGTGAGGAGAAGTTCGGTTACTGAGGACCTGGAATGGCAGGACAAATGTTAAATGAAAGACTTGGAAATACTAGTCTACTGGAAATAAGTGGGTAGATACAAGCTGGGATAGGGTGAGTGCAGGTTAACTGGTGAGGAAGCTCTTCATTGATGAATGTTGTTGAAATTGGGAGAGAACAGATAAAACATTGGGATGCTAAGTAATCAAGAGTCAGGACAATTCAGGAGGCATTCTGACCCTTTGCTCTCCCAGTGGCTTTTCTCCAGGTCTATCGCATGTGTTGACTTCACTGACTTCTCCTCCCGCCCTCTAACAGTGTCCCTGTGACTTAGATAAAAAGAATGGTTCTTGTTGACACATCTCCACTTTCATTTGCACTGTAAAGGACACATGTGTTGACTGGTATTTTCTGACATTGGTTTATGAAAAACTATAGCTTTTCTAGCATTTAGAATCCATCACCCTTCAGCATTAGGTGTAACAGACTAGAGATTTTGGTCTGTTTTGTTTTGGGTAATCAAATTATATTATTCTTATCATCACTCCCCTTGCTCTGGAGTTTTCAAAGATCTCAGAGTTGATGTCGATGAGCTTTCTGTAAGCAAATTCAGACACTCTTCACTACTCACCGCATTTCCAGAAGTGGCATCATTAAACTGGTCATTGTAAAATGTCACCCATTTGCCCGCAGTACCAGTGACATCAGGCCTTGCAGGAGTGACCCAAGGTCTGCATCAGCTACAACAAAGTAATGAAAGACAGTAAGTCGTAACAGCAAACTTACCACAATCATGCGTTATTTCTACAATAACACATAAAAGGAAAATGATGATGCAGGTTACATTATAAATTGGAACAGGAGCTCACATCAGCAAGGTGCCTACCCAAGTTACATAAACAGTAAGAGAATCAGAACTAGAACCCAGTTATCTGTATCCGCCTAGAGTAGTGCTCTTGCCCTTTCTGCCCCTTCCTGAGAAACTGCTTTAAATGATCATTTACGGAGCCCCAAAGTACCATACAGGGTGGGGCAAAAGTAGGTTTATAGTGGTGAGTACTCAAAACACAGTTTATTTTAGTACTGTTATTTATTAATTATTGTATTATTTTTCATACAAACAACTGTAAACCTACTTTGCCTCACTCTGTGTGTATGCATAAACAGACAGCACAAAGATAACTCAAGAGCTCTCTTTTTTATTCTTTTATTTATTTAAAAAATTTTATATTTTTTTATTGATTTTAGAGAGGAAGGGGGAGAGAGAAAGAAAGAAACATCAATGATGAAAGAGAATCATCAACCAGCTGCCTCCTGCACACCACACCCTGGGGATTGAGCCTGCAACTCAGGCATGTGCCCTGACCAGGAATCAAACCATGATCTTCTGGTTCAATCACTAAACCATGAGCTTTATTAAAATTTTTTAATGTTGACACAATTGCAGGCGTCCCCCTTTTCCCCACCCTTTGCCCACCTTCTTCCACCAGTGCCACCCCCCTCCCTTGGCCTTCACCAAACTATTGTCTGTGTCCACGGAGTATGCATATATGTTCTTTAGCTAATCCCTTCCACAGCTCTTCTTTACTAAGCACTTACCAAATACAAGACATTGTCCTAAGCCTTTTACTAGTATATGAAACATCTTATTAAAGCCCACAGTGGCTCTATAAGGGTCTACTCTTCTCCCCAGTATATAGATGAGGAAATTGCAATTTCACGAAGCTGAAACACTTGCCTAAGATCATCTATTAAAGTAGCAAAACCAGATTTAGAACTTTCGCCAAGCTTTTAGCCTTCCATTTTACAATGAGAAGATGGAATTAGAATGGTTAAATGATTCGCTCAAAATTACATGAGTTAAAAATTCATCTCCTAACAGCATGCTTAGTCCCCTCCCACCGTCAAACCACAATCCAACACGAATATGCAGCTCCACTTTTTTTTTTTTTTTTGACAATCAATAGCTTTGCTTCCTCCTTAGAATTTAGAAAGGTTTTTGAGAAATCAAAAAGATACCCAGGGATGTTAAACTCGATTCCTTCTTGTTCTTCAAATACTTTTTCCAGTAATAATGTCATAGCACTTCCATTAGTCATTCTTTCAATGTTTGTCATGGTTACACTGAAATATTTGAAAGGGCCAGAGAACCACTTTAGTTATGAGGATTTACTAGTAGGAGAAAAAGAATTGCTTAAATCAATTCTTATTGTCCATCTTCTTTTCTTTGCTCTTCTCTGACAACTGCAACATCAAGGGTGACCTTGAACAAGAAAAGGAGTTAAAATAGGGAAATCTAAGGAGTGTATGGAGAATGAGAAGAAAATCCTTTTGTATTCCTTTGCCTTGGAAAAGGGTATTTTTGAGTTGCTTTTTGAAACAAAAACATCAACTTATAAGTTCCTTTGTTCGTTCTGCTGTGTAGGGGGTACCTGTATGAGAAGAGGTGAAGGCTTGAAAATTAAAGTATAGATGTTTATTAGACAACAAGACTAGGTGTACAGAGTGTCCATATATAGTGGTTTGCTCTACGCACAGTGACCTAAGATTTATTAGTAATTGCTATACCTTGTCAAAATATCCATGTTCTGCGGCTTAGCCTAGGAAATTAAAATAGGTGAAATATTACTATATGATAACAGTAGCATTATGTGCTTACTCCCACCAGGCGCCCATTAAATATGTTATCTAATCTCCACAACAACTCATGAGTTAGGGACACTGTTTAATTCCTATTAAAGGCACGAGGAATAATAAGAATAAAAGAGGTTGCGTTATTTACTCATGGTAACATATCTATTAGGCCTAGAAGCTGGTTTGAACCGGGTCTAACTTTAAAGAATGGGGATCCTGCCTCTTATGAGATGTTAACTTTATGCTCCTTGATTCTGATCAGCAAACACTGCTGGCTTTTAATGTCTTTTAATAAAAGATTTTAGTTTGAAATGATTAATATGAGTGACAGTTGGGATTTTCATAAAAAAATAGAGAAATTCAGCTTATATTAAGTTGTCAATGACAGGTCAGGATATACATATACAGAATAGGAAGTTAGTGTATTTGACATTTTTAAAAATTTTTGTCTCATTAGAAATCAAGTTTATTAGCGTGCCCATATAAATCATGTAATACTTAAATGTAAAATCAGGCAATATTATTATTTGAAGGCCTATTTAAATAGAGTTGAAACCAAATTTTATTTAGGTTTATGAATCTTAAAATAAATTGACTAAAGAAAGGAAACCAACATTCATCAAAAGCCACTCTTACACTTCAGAGGTTTCATACGCACTGTTTCATTTAATACTCAACAGGACTCTGTGAAGTGTCATATTCATTTTCCAGAGGAGAGCAAATCTTAACAAAATCATTTACTTAAGATTAAAGAAGTAGGAAGTGGCTGGACACTCTTAGAAGTAAGATTTGCCTGCCTCCAAATCCTGTTCTCTCATGTGTCCACCATATTTGAATTTGAGTACAGATTATTAGGGCCAGTGTAGATTGGGATTAATCTCTTTGTATGATTCCCTTAAAAACTTCTAACTACTGAGTTTTAACTATTGCTTTTTAAAGTTTTAACAATTTAAGAAGAAAATTCTAGTAGAACTTTTTAATATCCAAGTGAAGTCTCAGAAGTAGTTGGAGAATATTGTTGGTTGATTTCAGTCCAATGAGCAAGAGCTAGAGAAGCAGATGGACAAGGCGCCATCTCACCCTTCCCTGGGTGGCAAACTGAGAAGTAATTTCTGGCTGGAAAGAGTCTACCAAGAGGAGTCCCTCATCCAGGACTTCCATTTCTTAAACAACAATAATTTAAAAATAGAGGTATTATTTTTTCCACTATTTCCACAGGGCCTTACTTATCAATCTCAGGTTAATGAAACATGACTCATTAAGAATGAATGTTTTGGGCAGCGTGGTGGAGGCAACTGTGAAAGGAGCCGCTGGAAGGTTAATTTAGTTTAAGTAAAACCATAGAGTTAGATTAGAGAGCAAGCCCAGGGACTCAGGTGAGCAAACAGGAAGAGCCAGGTAAACCGTTTGGAAGCCACAAATGAGAAGGATGGAAAGAAGGGCGGGAGAGGTGGGTAGAGAAGGAACTAAGTATTGGTAAGAAAGGGGAAGAGAAAGTTATTGTTCAATAATGGCAAGGTTACAGTTTGGAATGATGAAAAGTTCTGGAGATGGAGAGTGGTGATGGTTGCACAACAATGTGAGTGCACCTAATGCCACTTTCATGAACTATGCACTTAAAAATGGTTAAAATTGCAAATTTTATGATATGCCTATTTTACCACGAGGTTTTACATTGGGCAACAGATCTGAGTAGACGTTTCTCCAAAGAAGAAGAGGTTAGGATTGGGAAGAAAGATGTCTAACTATTCTTGAGTTTTTGTTTTATTAAATCCATGATATAAAATTACTCTTTTCACATTAAAAATTATTTATTGCTGTCATGTTTTCCTCTTAAGAGTCCTGTTTTCATAAAGCAGGTAACTGAGTGCAAATGCAAATTTTTCCTCAGTGAAGTATGTCTCTTAGCAGCTGGGACTATATTGAGATTTCATGCCATACAGACCATAGTGTGGCTGGGGTTAATGGGGAAAAAAGGAGGAACATCTACTAGTATAATACTTTCAACAATAAAGATAACATTTAAAAAATATTTCTAAGATGTCGTGCCATACAGATGCCCACTGTTGACTCGATGGCAACACATTTTCACATTTTTTTCTGAGTAGAAGTTTATTAAGAGCCCACTGAACTTTGAGGGAGGACAATTAGTAAAAAAGAAATAAAAGAATGTGGGAGCTTCTATTCTTTATATATTTTCTTCCTTTGGTTTCCATTTTGCTATCTGTTATACTAGGATATTTTGGCACTTCGTGGGGAGTTATTAGGGAGGACAGATGGTAACCTGGTTTAATTACCCCACCATGAGACAGAGGTGCCAATGTGGTACAAGCAGAGTCAAAACTAAGGCCCAGAAGGGTCACAAAGCTGGTCGGTGGCACAGAGAAACCTCCTGAAATTCCACCCCAGGATTCCTTTTGGTTTTTCCTTTCCATCATGATTTTACACATAATTGAGTGGTTTTGTTAACCTACTCTCGTATGCAAACACAGAGGCAAAGAACTAAAAACAAAACAAATTTCATTGGAAATTTTGTTAGGTGGCTCCATCATCCCACCAGTTCAAGAAACGTGCAAGATGATTAAAAAACCTATTTCATATCTTGTACATAACATTAATTTTACCATTCCTTTTACTGCATCTTAGAATTTGGTTACTTTTCTGCCTGTAGTGTCTTAAAAGCCAGTTCTTAGCAGGCTGAATTATACATTCTGCTCCAATGTTAAAATGAATAATACACCCAAAATGCGCCCAGGATCTTAAGTCTAACATGTTAGTGGATACAAAGGCAGGGCATTGAACTGAACTGAGGACTCTATGTTGAATCCAACAGGACCTCTTTCTGTGATTTTTCTTGGCCTGAATCTTCAATGTATTACTGGAAGCAAAACCAATATTGAAAAAAAGCAGGTATAAATGAATACTTTGGAAATTAATTTTCAGTTGCTATACAAGTGGTTTTTCAACAGTATAAAAAGTTTTCTTAGATTCTACCTTCATGTCCAGAGGTCCCCTTCAAAGAGATAGTCTCAGACCTGGGCAGCCTTTTATATACATATATATATGTAATTGATTTTTTACAGAAGGAAGGGAGAGAGATAGAGAGTTAGAAACATTGATGACAGAGAAACATCGATCAGCTGCCTCCTGCACACCCCCTACTGGGGATGTACCAACAACCTAGGTACATGCCCTTGACCGGAATCGAACCTGGAACCTTTCAGTCCACAGGCCAATGCTCTATCCACTGAGCCAAACCGGTTATGGCTGGGCAGCCTTTTTAATCCCAGGTAGCTTCACTCACTATGAATCTTGCTGTAGATCATCTCACTCTAAATAGTCTAAATATAATATTTTATAAAAAGGTTTTATAATATTTTCTATAGTGCTTAGAATATTGTATTAAATAGTGTGGCCCCAATAGTATATATTGTTTCTTGATTTACTAATGTAGCCTTCTTTTATATGCAAACAGTCCCTAATTTTTAAAAAGTTTGCTTGTTCAAAATTTCCTTTATCACCTGGTTTGAACCTTAAATAATTTTCTTATAGAGACAGTGACGGACTTGATGATTAAGCCTCTATACTGGTCTGAAATAGTTTAACTCATGACATTGCTCATGGATAATACTGTGCTAACAGCATGGAACTGACCAAAAGCCATGTTCACAGAGGTTTCTCTATCTGAAAGATTCAAGAAAGATACCAAAAGCATATTCGTAACTCAAGCCCCCAGACAGGTGTGTGATAAGAAAGACTTTCACCTTCTCCATCTATTGGCGGTATAGGAGCCATGATAATATGGTGAATTCTGTGATTGGAATGTTCATTGGAGAAGGTTTATGGTGTAGGGGCGTGTTTGTAATGTATAGTGTGGAGATAAAAATGTCAGGTGATGAATAAGAAGAAAAAAGCTGGGACCTATTTCTGGGTGACCATCAGATGCACTCACCCCACCCTCTTTCTCGTTGTCCTTGGATGCTGTGGCTTCATCTGCCTACTTCTCTGTCCCTGGCTGTCATGTGGCCCTTCCAGTCTGGGGTTTTGTTTTGTTTGGGCCTCCGGCCCCTGAAGTCCAAACATGGTCTCAGTAGTTCCTCTCTTCCTGAACAATTACACAAGACTCCTGAATGTGTTTTGAAACACTTCTATAGCACCAGAGGAAAGTACAAGAAATGAGTCTCCTCTTATATGCTTTACCTTCTTCCTCATTTATATCCTACTAGAGACCTGGTGCACAAATTTGTGTATAGGTGGGGTCCCTTGGCCTGGCTGGCAATCAGGGAAATTGGGACCATCTCACTCAGTCCCAATTGAGGTCAATCAGGGCTAGCCGGCCGGGCAGGGACCGTGGGAAGGCTCCACAGTGTGTCTGGCCCTCTTGCCCAATCTTGATTAGCCAGGCCTCAGCAGCAAGCTAACCTACCGGTTGGAGTGTCTGCCCCCTAGTGGTCAGTATGCATCACAGTGACTGGTTGACCAGTCAACCAAAAGGTCAACTGATCAGTCAGACACTTAGCATAGTATGCTTTGATTATATAGGATAGGTGAAAATCCCCCTTGGACAACATACGGATGTTTAGATGATCTGAGGACTAGATTCCCATCTCACCATCTCACCATGAAAGCAACAGAAATGGTCCTCAGAATTCTCTCAGGAGAGTTGAGATTGTGAGGGGCTGGGTTTGGGGTGGAGAAGAGGCCTCACTAAAATACTCACAAGAGTCTAGATGTTTCCACATATGACATGGACTCATGCAAGGAGCAAGATCTTACTTAAATCAAGAATTTGTAAAGTATATGTATTTTATCCAGATACTATCAATGTGGACCCTGGTCAGTAATCTTCATTGAGGTCAAGTTATTGCCTTTTGTGTAAAAACTCAATTATTAATATTTTAAATGATAATTTTCATATATTAGAAAGTATGTCTGAAAATTCTTTCTGTCCTAATATTACAGAAAGGGAAATATTAGACAGAAATGAGTCATCCACAGGATGGTATGGAGGTTTCTCTGTGCCACCGACCTCATTTAAAACAGAGGAATTAGAGCTTTGAATGTAAACCTTCTATTCATGACAGAGGGCAAAACAGTAATCCTGACTACATCATCTTTTTTTTTAATTTCTTTATTGATTAAGTTATTATATATCCTTAAGGTCTGCTAAACATTGTGGACATTCCAACCAACTTTAGATTGATCTTCTCAAGAGTGACATTGATTGTCATATTTAAGAATTTTCTCCCACAACCCCAGTTTTTGCCTTTTCTACATAAATAAAAATCCCTTTTGAAAACAAATACTGCCTCAGAACAATATTCCCCCTAAGTAATAAATATGAGTATTTTTTCAAAGTGTCTTTTATATACCACTAAGTATCTTTGAACATTTTATACAATTAAAGTTTACGAATAGCCTTGAAATTGGCCAAAGTTCTTGAAATTGTTCATTTATTAATACATATCATTAGAATTGCTCTGATAACTATGTCCATCAACCAATCAAAGATACTTGCATTTGACTTTAGTAACCGATACTATGATTAAGTACAATTTTATTTTGCAGCTAAAAATGGTACAAATGTCCCTCTGCCTTTGTACAATTTGCTTCAAACAAAATACTTCACAAGTTTTGCCTCTCAGACAAAATCAGGACATTTTAGACAGTGGTGGCTGCCATGGAGAAGATGTGTGGAGTACTGGGAAAAAGACAGAGAGAACATTACACAGTGGAGAAACTGCAGGAGGGAGGAATACCAATGGAGCATAGTGAAGAAAACTGAATAAATAAAAAGATATTGGGATGGTGAGCAACAGGCAAGCCTCCTTAGCTGGGCATAATTTTAAGAATTCTTTTCAGTTTTCTATTTTTAAACTATTAGTAAGTTTTGTTTAAAAAGACAGTGAGCCCTAGCCGGTTTCGCTCAGTGGATAAAGCATCAGTCTGTGGAATTAAGGGCATATGCCTCGACTACGGGCTCGATTCCCAGTGTGGGGTGTTCAGGAGGCAACAGATCAATGATTCTCTCTCATCATTGATGTTTCTATCTTTCTCTCCCTCTCCCTTCCTCTCTGAAATCAGCTCATTTGTATAGATAGATAGATGACAGATAGACAGATAGATGATAGATAGATGATAGATAGATATAGATATAGATTTAAAATATAGTGAAACATCCTTTCTTTGATTATTTCCTGAGGAAACAGGGCCTTGTAGCCACAAGAAAAGATTTCTAAGAAATCAACCAGAAGTTTTCTTCAGGTGGCATTTTTGTTTATCTGCCATGTTTCCACCCACTGTGAGTGACTCTGCCCCAGCCTAGAATATTTTTCCTTTTATCTATATATAACAGGAGTGGAGGGATGGGAAGGAATTTTTATGTATAGACTATCTAAAAGGTTCTTTTCCTGCCTCCATGGCTACATCTCACTTGTGAACGGTCCACTAGTTTTCTGTTGATGCCAACATTGCAGCGTTGTGTCCTCGGTAAATATTGATTCAGCCCTCTGTGCAGACCAGCAGTTACTAAGTGCCTCCTATGTACCCAGCCCTATCCTAGACACTAGGGATAAAAAGATGAATGGGACTTTGCCCAGTGCTTACAAAATTCAGATTTGCTGTGGACCCAGTTAGTGCAGCAGCCCTGCTTGGAAGTGTCTATTTGAGTTCCCGTGCTAGTGGTATCCCGGTCCACTGTGATTCCTTCAGATGCCAGCAAGGCCACGCAAACATTTCGCAAGGTATATATTATTTACCTCTTCAAACTCAACATTACAGAGACATTAGTGGATGGCTTTTCATGGGAGGATTTAACTAAAACATCCATGATTCCTCTTCTCTCATTGTTTGGATCCATAGGAACAGTTTGTCTTTTCACAGAAATGTTTTTACTATCAATTAAGCCAAGCAGTAAGAATTCTTACTGGAGTTCATACTTAGCTCACATGTTAAAAGATAACTCATTTGATGTCCCTGAATCTTGGTAATGAACATGTTTATATACGAAGTGTGAACATTTCTAGAAGTCATCTAAAAGCTCCCACATTTCAAAAGGACTCATATGTTCAGTTCCTGGAGATCAACCACAAGATGGAAAACTCATAAAGTATTAACATTGGCACCTCAGGAGCACTGAGGAAATTCTATATTGATTTGTCTTCTTTTGCATCCTGTTACATGTGAGGTAGTTAGTTCAGCTGTCAAGTTTATGATGCTGATGTGCTCAAGTTCAGTGTTTCAGCCTCTGCAGACTACTTTGCTTTCAACCAAGGGCATTTCCCACTTTTCAAGTGGGTCTTTTCAAGTGTCCACCAAGGGTCAGGGCATGTGGATGGCTCTGCCTAAATGCATCATTACCTTGGAAGAGACAAGGCAACATGCATATTTCATATCTAGTAGTTTCTTCTTAGCTAGAGGGTGCCTCTTGGTCAAGTAACCTATTCAATATCTGAAAAGTTGCAGGACTAACTTCCCATGATACCTACTCTCCTGATCCTGCACAGCAGTGGTGACTGCTGCCTCCCTGTATGTTGCCTACCACCTTGACTGCTGCCTGGCTCAGGAAGTTAGTAATCCAGGCTTGGTGGAAAACTCCTTTAAGAAAGTAAGGCTGCCGAAACCAGTTTGGCTCAGTGGATAGAGCGTCAGCCTGCGGACTGAAGGGTCCCAGGTTCAATTCCGGTCGAGGGCATGTACCTGGGTTGTGGGCACATCCCCAGTGGGAGATGTGCAGGAGGCAGCTGATCGATGTTTCTCTCTCATCGATGTTTCTAACTCTCTATCGCTCTCCCTTCCTCTCTGTGAAAAATCCCCTTCCATCTGCCACACTCCCTACCTGACCCACTCACTTATGTCCCTTTCCTGCCTGGTCCCACAGGCTTAGGATTTAGGCATTATCTAACCCAGCCCTCTTTTAATAAGCTACACTGCCATTGCACTATGAGTCAATGGTAGGAACTTCACTGAGGATGCAGGGAGTATTAAATGGTTGCTCATAACACATTTGATGGGAAAACAACCCATTTGATGTTCTTTGGAGCCATCCATGTTTTATCTTCAGTAAACAAAAATAAGACTAAGTGTGCATTGGGTCATATGGAAGTAATTTATGGATGTGAATTAGACAGAATCATCAGATTCTTAAATCCAACCACCTGGAGGAGATGCTTATTGATAAGTAGACACTATTGCAGCCAACTCATATTTGCATCACAGATACTCTTCTTACAATAGATAGTCCACTGAAGATTTACGAAAGCACTCATAATTTAAATCAAATGTGCCTTTGTTTTAAAAATAGAATTGCCGATTTTGTGGGCATCAGCTATTCCCATTTTTGTGTGTTCTCCTTTTAGTAGAAAATAATGCTTCCAGTTCAAGATTTTGATTTACCACATTAGATTGGCTAGTCCTATTTAATACTTCAACTCCCTTCTTTGTCGTGGTTGTGTTATACAAAATAATACTTATTTGAGGGACTAGTTCATCAGGGAGAGAAATGGAAATTGACATAGGCAGCAGCCCTATGTTTGGGTAGGAGCTTCTGCTGCTGTGCAGACACGTTTGCAGCGCTCATCTGGAGGAGGCCTGGGAGAGGATGTGAGTGGCCACCCAGGCAGGGTGCCCTGTGGAGTGGCCCAGCAGCCCCGACAAGTCCCTCAGCAATTTCTCTCCCTCTTGTTCCTCCAGACAGTCCCATCAGTGCTCCAGGCTCCCTTTGCTCTAGGCCCCACACTATTGTCTACCCTTTCCTTGATTCCCAAGCTCTCAGGGAAGGTCTAAACACCCACCTCCATTAGCACTGTAAGAGGTACAGACATGCTCTTTGGAATCACTATTTTCCCTAGTCCCATCTCAGACTGTCACTACACCCTGGAGGGGACTCCCACGCCAGCAAGCAGAGTGAGCTAACATCTCTACACTCATGCTGGCCTGTACAAGCACTTGGTACATCATAGAAGCCAGTTAAAACTGTTTGTGCTGTCTTTTCCATGTCTGCAAAATAAGATTGGCAGCTCTTCCATAGCTCCTAAGGCTCTGGTAAAAATTTCTCTGTGCCCCTGGAAAAGCAGTCCATTAAAATTAAAACAGACATTAATGATGCTTCAGAGAGGGGACTCTTAGTGGACCCTGTGTGGTGGCTATTTCTCTGACTTGTACATACCCCAGGAGAACTTTCAGTGTGCCCCTTCCAGGAAAACATGGGCCACAGTGCCTGGAGGTTGAGGAAGGAACTTTGACTATCAGCCTCAGCTTTGCCAAGCACAGGGCAGGAAAGACACCACTGACAGCCACACTATCAAGGACACGTTTTATTTTTTTAAATGGACAAGCTCAGAATTTGAGTTTGTCAACATCAGACCGGTAGCCCATGTTCCTGGGTCATTTATAAACCTGTTCTTTTAGGAATTATCTCTTATATCTACATTCAAATACTCAGGCACCTTCTGAAGCTTTCAATCCTTTTGACCATTAACATTGCAATGGAAATTGAAGAAGTTTTTATGTAAAAAACATGTTTTATATGTCCATAGAGAACTAGTATGGAGGAATATCTGAGAAACTGCAGGAAACACACAAAATAGATCTGCTCATTTTGTTTTAAATTATATGTTTTTGGTAAGAATTAAAAACATAATCTGACTAAAGAAAAGCCGTATTAAAAACTATACAGAAGATCTCTCTTTTCTTCAGAATGGCTTCTCCACACTCTTCCACTCGGCATACACACTTGGCTCTTGTCTTCCTTCCAGAGGTATCCTCCCAGCTGGGAATTGTCCTGCCCTCCCAGTGGGCCTCAGGACCTGTTCTGTCATGTCTTCCAACATCACAAGTGGAAATCAAACAGGCAATAGTTATATCAGAGGCACTTCATTGGTAACTGCTCCTCATCTGGATTCCTGTTGTGCCTATATTTCCAGAATGTAATTCACCCCAGGGTATACTTAACTCAGACTGTGTGAACAAGTTACATACATTTCTCAGAAAAAAAAAATAAGTTATATTTTCAAGAAAAATCCTACCACCAAAATAAACAAACCTTTCCTATCTTCTAAGAGCAAAGCTCTTGAATTTCTTGATGCTCACAGCTGCGAGAAGCATGACTCATTTTTTTTAATATCACATATAGAACCCACCCGATAGCCAAAGACATAGACCAGGGTATGGTAGAGTTTTCTAGCCAAGATGTGATGCAGTAGTAACTGCTGAGAGTTCAATAGTAGCAGCAGTCATTTTTAATTTATGTCTTTATCTGTATAATGGATCGTGTGTAGCCTGGGGCAGAGGGGAAAAGAAGTCTGGGTGAGTCCAGTTGATGCTTTCAGTTAACTTCAAGGCTGATTTACAGTTCAATTAAACGTGGGTGGCCGTACATGTCTCTGTCAGATACAGGTCCAAAGCATTGTTCTCACTAATATCTGTAATATACATTTGCTCATTGCTGGACTCTCTGGTGAATACTTTTTGTTCTAAATGGTTAGAAATGTCATTCTATATGGAATTTTAGTTTCAGTTAATAAGCCTTAATGTGACTATATTCTAAAACATATATTATTGCATATCCATTCAAAACTTCACAAGATTTTTTCCCCACTATTTTAGAAAGACTCTTGCTAAAGTAAAAGAAAAGAAGAAAGAAGAACAGGACATGATTTGATATCCTGGGGCACATTTTTGGGGTGAACCTTACAGGCATCATTGAAGCTAAGGGATAAAATAGAATAATTCCTATTTAATCATCAAATCTAAATTTAATAGTGAGGTTGTAATATAACCACCTGAAGAATTTGAATATTAGCTATTTGTGAGGCGAACGTGATAACCACTACACTACGGAAACAACTGAATATTAGCTATTTGTAATGACTATTTAAGAATACTGATATTTATATATAAATCATATCTTATTATTTTTCTTTGTCTATCAGTATATGAGACAAGGAATGCTATTTTTCCCAATCAATTTTAAATTCTAGAAATTTTTAAGAAAAACAAAGAATAATCATTTCTGAAGTTCTGAGTTTCCATTTAGTATAAATACTACACTAGAAAGATGCAAATTGACCATATCTTCATGACGCCCACCAGCCAGTCAGGTGTTAGTATGCAAATTAACCCAACAAAGATGGCAAGTTAATTTGCATATGCAGGCACCAAGCGGCCAGGGGCAGGGCAGGACACTTGCGCTGTTGCCATGGTGGCAACGCAGGCATTCCGCACCATCCCAGGAGCTCCAGGCCTCTGGGCAGTGTGGGAAGGCAGAAAGGCGGCTCTGGGCCGGAGGAAAGGCAGTGCTGGCAGCCAGGGGAAGGAAGGCCCATTCTTGCACAGAGCTTCGTGCGTTGGGCCTCTAGTTTAGTTTGATATAAATCAGTTCTATTTTTATCAATTCTGTGCACATCTGTACATTCCAATAAAATAAAGGATGCTTTCACTTCATGGGAGAAACTAATTGAGTGTTTATACTAAAACGTTTATATAAACTGCAGGAGCAGCCACTAAAAGTGAAAATATCCACATGTGTGAATTCTAACATGAGGGTACACAAAATTATACTTGTAGAAATGAGGCTTGTATTGAGAAGTGGATCCCAGAGTGCAGGAATATTAGCTGACCTTGACCATAACTAAGTTTTACTGGTTATTTCCTAAACAAAGACTCTTGACTGTTTAGTAAACAAACATTTTCTTTATTCATTGCACAAAATTTGGTCAAGGTATTGCACAAAGAATAAATGTTTTTGTTAGAATGTGTTAAAAGTTTCACTTCTAAGCTTGGCATTTATGGATTGGGTCACACAGGGCAAACTCCCTGTCCTTTGCAAGGGTATGGAGTTGGAAATGACCTTAAGGATCAAACTCTACGGACCATCTTTTGCATTTGATAGTTTAGTTGTATTTTTGCTTTTAGATTATTAAGAATGTTATAACAGCTTTATTGGAATATTATCTCTTTAATATGGGACATTTGAACATTCCCTGAATTTGAAACTTGTTGTTGTTATATCTTGGGAACAAAGTTATTTTTTATGGGAACACGTCTTTAAATTATAAATGTAAGTTAATAAATAATACATAATTGTTTATACATTTTTAAATATTTAAAATTTACTAAACAACTTTTTATGTACAGACTAATTCTTTGATCACCTTAGCAAATGTTAATTGAAGGATAGTGTGAGCATACAATAAAAAGATATGAAATGAAAAAGAAAAAAAAGGAAATTAGGATCTAAACACATTGTATGTCCACATATATGTTGTCACAGTTTTACAGAAAATACTGTGCATTTGAATCATCATTTACTGGTACAGTGGCCACCCAGCAGAAGTGCTTAAGTATAAAAATTTCACCATGAAGGGTGGGGCCTGGGAAAAATTATAATTGCATCAAAACAATGAAAAGTTGAAGAAAATTCCTATTTTTAAATGTCTATTTTCAAAGAGTAGAACTTAAACTCATTCTTTTCCTTCACAGAAGAATGTCTAAATCACACATATCTTTTTCTTTAACAGATAATTCTGAAATAATCAGCAGAAATGGAATGGAATGCCAAGAATCTGCATTGAGAATAACTAAACATTGTTACTGTACATACTATCCTGTTTCCTCCTCAATAGAATTGCCACAAACTGCATGCTAAATAAAGATTTAGTTCTTCTGGACAGACCACAACTCTAAGGAGCTAGTGCTGCTATATCATATATGAGTATTAAATATGGTATGCTTAGTATATTCCAACCTAAGATAGTTAACTACCTGAGACCAGCTGTGATGTTTAAAGACATAAAGGATCAAGTTTACTTTGAAAAGGTTTCTAAACATAGTTTCTGTCCTAGGAATATTGTCTTATCTCCATAACTATAGCTGATGCAGAAAGTCCAACCAATTTACTCATTTCGACTCAGAATATTTCAAAGTTAGCAATAAACAGATAGCAGTAGTTTAAAACCTATTCCAAGGGCAGGTTCAATTCCAACTCCAATTACTGTCATTTCATTTTCCCACTGGATCAAAGGGTATGTTTCACTTCTTGACACAAATGCTGCAGCAAAGATGAGAAGTGAAGTAAAAAACTGATACCTGTCCTGCAGGTCTAAAATTTGAATGGAAATTCAAGCACAAGTACTGGGGACACATCAAAGTGTGGTATTTTGTTTGCCTGGAGATGCCGTATTGAATCATGTGATTCTAGAATAACATTAACTAGATTGCAAAAGAAACTTTGCACGGTATGAGCTTCATACCCCACCAAACAAAGTCTTGAAGGTATTATTTTACAAGTATATTTTTAAAGTTGTTTTATAAGAGAGACTTTGTAGAAGTGCCTAGATTTTGCCAGACTTCATCCAGCTTGACAAGAATGAGAGGCCCATGTCAAGAGTCTAATCTAATGGATTAGTCTTTCAAACTCACCATCCATTTGCCTGTTACAGAATAACTCTTCTAAACTAAAAACCTAGTCAAATAAGGAAGCTGTAGGTGAGGAGATCTGTATAATATTCTAATTTAAGTAAGTTTGAGTTTAGTCACTGAAAATTTGACTGTGACTTTAATCTAAATTACTATGTAAACAAAAAGTAGGTAGTTTCACTTTATAAAAAATCCATTACTGCTCTGCATTTCAAAAAGTTGGATTAAAGGGTTGTAAATGACTACAGCATGGAAAAAAATAGTTCTTTTAATTCTTTCACCTTAAAGCATATTTTATGTCTCAAAAGTATAAAAACTTTAATACAAGTACATACATACATATTATATATACACATACACATATATACTATATGGATGAAACATATTTTAATGTTGTTTACTTTTTTAATACTTGGTTGTTCTTCAAGGTAATAGCGATATAATTAAATTTTGTTCAGAAGGTTTGTTTTAAAGTTTATTTTAAGCACTATCGTACCAAATATTTCATATTTCACATTTTATATGTTGCACATAGCTATACAGTACATACGTAGTTTTTAAATTATTGTTTAAAAAATGAAACAGCTGTTATAAATGAATATTATGTGTAATTGTTTAAAACATCCATTTTTTGTGAACATATTAGTGATTGAAGTATTTTGACTTTTGAGATTGAATGTAAAATATTTTAAATTTTGGCCTCACAGCCTGTTCTGAAAACTGTATGCACCAACCATATCATTTTTTTTAGAAAAAAAAGAAATTCACCATTTTAATTAATGTTGATCAAAGTCTAATGACTATCTTATATCATTGATTTGATAATCCTATAAAAAAATCACATTCTAAGTGTAATCTTACATAGTGCTTATATTGTTTCATTTGTTTTAATTTGTGGGAAAGTATTGTATCTAACTTGTATTTCTTTGGTAGTTTCATCTTTATGTATTATTGATATTTGTAATTTTCTCAACTATAACAATGTAGTTATGCTACAAGTTGCCTAAAACATTCAAACCTATCTTCTTTTTTCTTTGTTTCTTTGTTAATTCACTTAAACTCATTGAATACATAGTATCCATTACTAAAGGTAAATTATGTGAATCACTGAAATATTTTTGTAGACTAATTGTTGTAACATTGTCTTTATTGTTTTTCTTTTATTTCATGATTTTGATGTTAAAAATCATTAGCACACAACTATTTTCAGCCCTTTAATGAGCATCAACAACATCACCTGTATCCCCAAGAAAATATAGAGGACTGTATTTTTACTATGATATCCATTTTCCAGAATTGTGATTATAATATGCAAAGAGTCATAAATATGCCATTGACGATAAGGAGGAGGCAAGGCAAATGCATAGATGTACAAATATATGTACAACAGATTTTGCTTTTTATTTATTTATAATGTAATTTTATAGAATTCTGGGATTTGAGAGGATCTAAAACTATTTTTCTGTATAAATATTATTTGCCAAAAGTTTGTTTATATTCAGAAGTCTGACTATGATGAATAAATCTTAAATGCTTTGTTTAATTACAAAAACAAAATCACCTATATCCAAGACATGAAGATAGCAATTCAACAAATAATGTAGTTAAGAGATGAACTCACCACTTGTATGGGAACTACATTTCACTCTTGGTTTTCAGGATATAATAGCACTTCACCGAAATATTCTTTTAGCCATACCACTGGTAAACATTTCTACTAAACCTTTCTGTAACACTTAAAGAATTTCCTCACTCATTACCTTACAGTGTAAACAGGAGTCTAATTTGTATCAATTCTATGTTTCGGTTGTAATATTCAGTTCACTCACCCAATGTACAACCAATGAAATAAAAGAAGCATTTAAAAGGATTTCTAATCTTCCTCCGTTTTGTGTTGAGACAGATGGATAATTAGCCAAACGAATTGGTTTTGACATTCACAGAGATAACAATTGGTAACTTCAAAGGAGAGCAAACTCTGGTCTTCAAATGGGAGACTGATAGTTTTCGCTTTTGCTTTTGGCTTTTTACAAATAAGAAAAGCAACTTAAAAGGATCATTTTAGAAGTATCTTTAGTATTCTTTGAAATTAGAAGTAAAAATAAATCCTACACTCAGCCCTCTTCTACAGGATTCTGCCTGAATATGAAGACGTGTGAACATCAATAACCAAATGGGGAACAAAATATCAGTTACAGACTCATACATAGAGAGCAGGCTGACAGCTGTCAGGTTTGGGGGGTTGGGGTGTGTGGAGGGATTGAGCAAAAAAGAGAAAAAACTCATGGACACAGACAGTGATGTGGTGATTGCCTGGGGGAGGTGGGGGGCGGGGCGAGGGAGTGAAGAGAGGTGGAGGAAGGTATGGGGGATAAATGGTGATGGACAGAGACTTGACTTGAGGTGGTGAACACACAATACAGTGTACAGACGATGTGTTGTAGAATTTGTACCTGAAACCTATATAATGTAATCAGTGTCAGTTCAATAAATTCAACAAAAAGGAAAAATATCTATCAGTTTCATTAACAGACAAGGAAGCGCCCAATAATCCAGAAGACAGGCTTCCCACAAGAGCCTGATCAGACAACACGGCTTAGACCTGAGGCTGCAGAATGAGCCAGAATGGGGAGTTCTGTTCTGTGTAGACATCCTAGCCAAGTGGACCAAGGAGAGAACAAGAGCTGAGCATCGTACCTGAGGGAAGGTGTTCAACAAAAAGAATGCGCCTTCTCAGACTTCTTCTTCCTCAGCTGCTTGGGGCCCTGGTATTTCTCAAAGAAGGTGGTATTAGTTTTGGGGTGGGAACGCCTTGTCATGCAAGGGTTGGCAGACTTGCCTCCTGGGTGGTGGGGGAGAAGAAAGTTTTCTCCATGGCAGGTGTAAAGCTTCAGGCCTTGTGAATGGTTTTGATATCCCTAAGGAGAGTAGAAAACACAAACATTCAACAGATCAGGCATCCTATCTAATAATAGAGAAACATGGTAATTGACCATAGCTCTGACACGCTTCCCATTGGCTAATCAGGGCGATATGCAAATTAACTGCCAACCAAGATGGCAGCCGGCAGCCAGGCAGCTGAAGCGAACAGGAGGCTTGCTTGCTCCAGTGAT
>NW_006284732.1:1798581-1804763 GCF_000327345.1 Myotis davidii | reverse complement strand
ATCTGTCGAGGGCTCCCGGACTGCCAGAGGGATGTCTGATTGCCAGCTTAGGCCCAATCCCCAGGGGAGCAAGCCTAAGCCAGCAGGTGGTCATCCCCTGAGGGGTCCCAGACTGTGAGAGGGCACAAGCCAGGCTTAGGGACCCTCCCTCCCCCCTACGCCCCCGAGTGCACAAATTTTTGTGCACCGGGCCTCTAGTATATAAATAAAGAAATAAAGGAACTTGTATTTTTAAACTATGTCATCAGGATTTCCAAGGGTAAAAGTACTTTCCCACATTTGTGCATATTTGAAAAACTGGCTATATGTTTAGGTGAGCAATTTTTTACTGTAATGCAGAAGAAAAGTTGCTATCCTATCAGTTGCTCCTCACAAGAAAACATTCTCTGTTAATAGTCAGTTGAAGCTGCCGACTTCGGAGACTAAGTTAAGTGAAAAACCTAAGACAAATAGTACTTAAAATTTTTCACACCTGGTTTTAAGAAGTGCAATTTTTATCTCTAGACTGACTTTTTATGGTGCTACCTCACAATCAAAAGCAAAACCATAACCTGCAAGAACAAAACTAGTTTATCTCTTCAGCATAGAAAATAGTTAAATATAAAACATCAATAGTTCTATAATTAGCTTCCAATAGAAAAGTGTTATTTCAATTTTGGGAGGCCCAAACTAAAACCAATGTTGCAAATCCAGAAATATGCTCTTTACTATTAACCAAAGTTCTTTTGCAACACTTAAAAAATTTTTAGAAGCAGCCAGTAAACCAAAATGCAGTTTAATATTCTGACATTTGTGAGAGAAAAATACTGGCTTGCTCAAGACTGATTTCCTCTTCCCCCCCAAATATCCTATTGTCTCTAAAATACTAGGCCATCATTGCTGTTGGGCTAGTTGTAACTCCACAGAAATACCTAGTCGCTATGAATAAATATGATTCATACCAATTGAAACATAATAATGACTTCTCTCCATGCTCTCAGTGGGGGTGGAAGATGACAGGAATAAAGATGGAGTGGAATTGAGAATGTTCACCAGGGATCTACTTATGTGCCAAGCTCTATGCCGAATTGTCTAAATAGGTTTCTAATAGTCTATTCTGTCATTGAAGAGAACTACTCATAACGAATAGGCACATTCTAGCTGCTACCCAGATTCTTACTCAAGGTACGTAAGAGATTCTGCTGTGAGAAGTAGCTTGATTCCAGATCAGCACTGCCTTTCAGTGTCTGCCCTTGGGGTGCTGAACACCTCGGGAGACTTCAAGTGCATGACCAACGGCCATGTGGCCTCACTTCCTCCCTCTGGTTCAGCTACTTTGAAAAATGACAGCCTACCCATTTGAGGTGTCCCTTTACCCTGCCCCCAGGTAAATGTCCTCTGTGCTACTGAGCCTATATTTTAACCGTACGATTTCAGACAACCCCACCAAATCAGATGAAAACCATATAGCTATTTTCATGAAATAGTGTACAACCAGAAAGTAACTTTGTTTTGCTCACATACATTTTACATAATCGTTAACATTATGAAAGAGCTACTATACCCATGGTGTAAATGAGAAATCAAGACTCAAAATCAAGTACCTTTTCAAGATCACATAGAACAGCGTAACTCTCGAGCCCTGGCCCATCTTAACTCTACAATCATGTCAATATGACCTTTATTTGTGGCATCCTTCAGGTCGAAAATTCATTTAAGAATTCAGAGTAAAGCATCTATCTAGAAAGCACTAAGATGAAGCTAGAATGAGAATCCTTTCCTAGGTTACATGAATAGGTTTTCTTCCCTATTGCTAAAATATATATGATTGGTGGAATATTTTGAAACTATGGGCTACAAAGTACTTTTCTAGATTTGGGACAGAGCCTAATTCTTTATTAGGACCAGAGGCAACTGGCAGGCCTGTTACATTGCACCATCTTTCCAGTGTTACAAAGGTCTCTTATGTTGTTGTTTCTTTTAATCAAGCTTCTATAGGGTTCTATTGAAATAAAAAATAGCAAAAGCCATTGCATTTTCCCCAATAAGGGTATGTCATTAAGCCACGATGAAGCATCCCTGAAAAATGTAACATATCACATATAGCAGAGAGATGAATTTCTGGATAGAGGTCACACATGGATCATGCCTCCCTAAAATCCAATTATGTCCAGAGTCTGAGAAGTTGGGTTCGTTGTTCTTTTTTCTAATAACTTTGCTATGGATCTTTCTGGGGCTTTGCCTAATATAAATAAACAAAGAAGTTTTTTTGTTTTTTTGTGTCTGTTCTCATGTGTAAACTAAAATGATCTAAATTCAGGGACTCTAACCTTTCTTTTACTAGAGAACCCTTCCTTCAAACAAAAGGTCATCCCACAGAAGCACACAAGCAGAACAGTGCTCTAGTGGCAGGGGACTCTCCATTCTTGAGATGCGCCTCTTGTTAGCTCTGCAGCCCAGAGATGGAAACCCCCTCACTCAAATATAAAACCTGTGGCTTCACAGAGGAAGAAAGCTATTTCAAAGTAGCACAATAGCTTAGGAAAACCTGGCTCATAAGCTCTATGCCTCAGTAAATTGATTTGATATACACAGAAGTAACAAATATACTACAGAATGAATACATATTCAGCACTCACATACATAAGTATATGGAGAGCAACCTAAACACATTCTCATCCATAAACAGAAAGTTAAGGAGTTTTCAGTTCTGCGGAAAGGAAAAGTCAGTGTTTGCATTTCGCAGTAGCCTAGCGGCCATACTGCCCAAGTTTGACTCTCAGCTCTGCTTTTCACAGCTTCGAAACTTCAATGTTTTTTGTTGCTGTTGTTGTTGTTGTTACTCCTCAACGGAGAATATTTTTCCATTGGTTTTTAGAGATAGTGAAAGGGAAGGGGGGAGAGAGCAAAAAACACCCATGTGAGAAAGACACATTGATTGGTTATCTCCCCCCACCCACCCCCATCCCAACTGGGGCCAGAATTGAGCCTGCAACTGAGGTAGGTACCCTTAAAGGAAATCGAACCCACAGGCCAAAGCTCTAGCCACTGAGTCAAATCAGCTAGAGCAAAAGTTCAATGTTTGTTCATCAGCAAATTGGGTCTAAAAATAAGGTCTACCTCATCATGACATTATGAGAATTAAGTGAAAGAATATATACTGACCATGTGCAATACTGAGTAAGCTGTCGGTGAATATTAGTTGCTGTTCTTAAAATAATATTTTAAAAAAGACATATGTAATACTTTCAACAATAAAGATTTATTTTTAAAAATTTTAAATAAGCTCTTGAGTTTCCCTATGAGTATTTATTTCCACATTCTGTCCAAACATTTCTTGGCAACTAAGAGGCACCTCTTCTATTTTCTCAATGACAATTAATGTCAATAGCTGACAGAAATTATAGGGAATTTATAATAACAAATAATAAGCTATATTATTTCTGTGAAAGCCTGCAATTACTTCAATTCAACAAATGCTCTGTGAGTCCTGGCTAAGTGTTGCTAAGCTGTTCAAGGGATGTGAACATGAGTAAAGTCCAATCCCTACCCTCAAACAGCTTTCTACATGGCAGAAGAGGAAAAATAAACCTGGGAAAAACTGAGAAATGATGAAGAGTACTGTATTTGCTTCCTAGAGCTGCCATCACAAAGCACCACAAATACAGTGGCTTACAACATCAAAAATGTGTTCTCTCACAAGTCTGGAGGCTAGAGGTATGAAAGCAAGGTGCCAGCAGGGCCATGCTCCCTCTGAAACTGGGCAGGACCCTGCCATGCCTCTTCCTGGCTTCCTAGGTGGCCATCCGTCCTTGGTGCCCATCAGCCCACAACTGTTTCACTCTGCTTTCCGCCTCCATCACCACACGGCCTTCTCCCTTTGTGCCTGCCTTCACACTATCTTCTTGCAAGGTCACCAGTTATAGGGGATCAAGGCCCATCCTAATAACCTCATCTTTACTTGATTATATTTGCAAAGACCCTTTTTCCAAATAAGGGCACATTCACAGAGGGACACAATTTGACCCATAACAAGTAATAGCAGCCTCAATAAAAATTGGTTTCTCTAGGTATCAATGTATTCTAACCTTTTTTTAAATCCCCACCTGAAGATATTTTTCTCATTAATATTTTAGAGACAGTGGAAAGGGCAAGGAGGGGGAGGAGGAGGAGGAGGAGGAGGAGAGAGAGAGAGAGAGAGAGAGAGAGAGAGAGAGAGAAAGAGAGAGAGAGAAAGAGAGAGAAAGATCCATGTGAAAGAGACACATCAGTTGGTTGCCTCTGGCCAGAGCCAGGAATCAAACCTGCAACCCAGGTACATGCCCTTGACTGGGAATCAAACCCACGACCTTTCGAACCACTGAGCAAAATGGGCCAGATAGGTTTCAAAGTATCATTGAAACAATTTCTAGTGTTTTCATGCCTCTGGTCATTATGTAGCATGGAGGAGATCCTACCCACATACTATAGAATGACCAAAGTCAGGATCCCTGCAGCCCTCTTTTATTTGTTTATTTTGTTTTGCTTTTGTCTGTACAATGAAGAAGTTGGACTGCAAGGTCTCTAACTTCAATATTCTGTGATTTCATTAGCACCTAGCACATCTTGATTGGTCTCGATATTTATTTTACTTGGTAATTTGGATTTGTAAATATATCTCATTGTTTATAAGTTTTCATTGATTGGATTAGTTTTACTTAGATCATACTACAGGGACAGGCTTTTTCTTTCTTTCTAGATGCATGAGAAATGTCAATGATCATTCACAAGAAGTCTTAGCTGAGCTTGGCTAGGAAAGCCAAGGGCTCTAAGTGCAATAAGAACAATGATTTCTAACATTTTGTGCCCTTATATTGTGACTAGAGGCCCGATGCACAAAATTCGTGCAAGAGTAGGCCTTCCTTCCCCTGGCTGCCGGCACTGGCTTCCCCCTGGCACCTGGGACCTGGGCTTCCCTCACTGTCCCCGCTTTGTCTGGAAGGACGTCTGGTCTAATTAGCATATTATGCTTTTATTATTATAGATAAGCTCTTGGCATGAATCATCTCATTTTATCTTTACTCTCTATGATTAATTTGATTATTAGCATCCCCATTTATAGATGAGAAAATTGAGGACTGGGAATATTAGATAATTTAACCAAAGTCACAAAGTTTGTGATAAACGGGCATTCACACCCAGGCAGTCTGACTCTTGCTCCGCAGTGCACTACCTCACTATCCCAGGTATGATCCTTGTCCTGCCATAGGAACACCTGGGAACTTGTTAGAAATTCAGAACCCCATGGCCCACCATAGAATCACTTAAGCAGTATCTGTCTGCATGCTAACCAGATTCTCAGGTGATTCACATGCACATTAAAGTCTCAGAAGTGGCACTATGCTCACCATGGCCACGCCCCTTTACCAGCTCTGTTGACTCTAGAAAGCAATGAAGGAAGACTAGTACCTACACTTGACCATTTTAATAGCCCTCTTCAATAACTACTAGTAAACTCAAAGAAATGGTGATTGGCTAGATACAGACTGTGGTCTCAGTGATTTTATTCTTGTCTTTTCTAGATCCGTTCTCCATATGGTCACCACTACCTTCATACAATAGAAATCACATCACTGCACCATCCCAATCAGAGTTGGATCCACTTCAGGTTTTGTGGAGTCTAAAGATTATGAAATTTGGGGGTGGGATTGTAAAGAAAAAGAATAAAAAAATAAATATAGAATTAAATCTATCTACACTAATAAAAGGCAAACATGCAAATTGACTGTACCTTCGCTATGCCTTAAGCCATGCCCACCAGCCGATCAGAGCAACTATATGCAAATTAACCCAACCAAGATGGCGGCCAGCAGCCACAGAGCTGGAGAAAGCAGGAGGCTTGCTTGCCCCAATGATGGAGGAAGCCAAGCTGCCGCGGCAGCTCTGAGCTCCACTCAAAGCAACAAAGTTTCAATTATAGAAGGTAAATAAATCCCAGAATAAAAAATAAAGAAAAAAAGGAGAGGCTGGGAGCTTCAGTTGCCTGCAGGCTTGGCCAGCCTGAAAACGGCCCTCAGCCCCTCATCCAGACTGGCCAGGCACCCCAGTGGTGACCCCCACCCTAAAGGGGGTGCAGGCAGCCTGAAAACAGCCATCAGCCCCTCATCCAGGCTGGCCAGGCACCCCAGTGGGGACCCCCACCCTGAAGGGGGTGTGACCAGCTG